>NC_134828.1:89995540-90040361 GCF_004210375.1 Tachypleus tridentatus
TTTTATTTTCTTCTTAAATAATAATATACGAAAAGTAAAACTATAATCTGATATCTCTTCTGTTATATTTATATGATTTGCTTCTAAACTTAACAATATTTTGAGCCAGGGATCTGCTATATTTAAATAACTGCATGTCTCACAGTGTTTTGTTATCGATTTTTCAGTTGTTATTAAATCTATCTTTAACTCGAGAGCTCAGTTGTGAAATTCATCTACGCAGCGAATGGAAACGAACATTATCTAGGAACTAATATTTAAAATCATATTGTAATACTCGCCTAAAAAGCTTAAATAAAGACAAAAGTAAATTTGAAAGTCAGGTAATTTGATAATCCATCTTTCAAACAATCGTGTTACCTTGTCAAAATTAGCATTAATTTTACAAATTTCGTATAAAATGCTACACACAATTTAGGCCCCCTACTGACACAGCAGTATGTTTGCGGAACTGCTTGTTTGTTTTTGGAATTTCGCGCAAAGTTACTCTAGAGCTGTCTGCGCTAGCCGTCCCTAATCTAGCAGTGTAAGACTAGAGGGCAGGCAGCTAGTCATCACCACCCACCGCCAACTCTTGGGCTACTATTTTATCAATGAAAAGAGGGATTGACCGTAAAGTTACAACGCTCCCACAGCTGAAAGGACAAGCATGTTTGGTGCAACGGGAATTCCGAACCCGCGACCCACAGATTGCGAGTCGAGCGTCCTAATCACCTATCCATGTCGGGCCACCAAAGAATTGGAACCTGCGAGTTATTATTGGACTAAATCAGAGACACTGTGAAGTGTATAAGTTTATATTGCAACAGAAATGTTTAAAAAGTAAATAGTTTGGTGAATATGACAAATACAAACATTTAATAACGAATAATTAATTACAGCTTAATGCTGAATTAATACTTTAACAAGCATTTATTTGATAAATGTTTTCACAAATATTATACAGATACTATATCTAAAGTACTATGTTTGTATGAACTTTATATTATATGTAAACTACTATGTTTGTATGAACTTTATATTATATGTAAACTACTGGGTTTGTATGAACTTTATATTATATGTAAACTACTGTGTTTGTATAAACTTTATATTATACATAAACTACTGTGTTTGTATAAACTTTATATTACATAAACTACTGTGTTTGTATAAACTTTATATTATACATAAACTACTGTGTTTTGTATAAACTTTATATTATATGTAAACTACTGTGTTTGTATAAACTTTATATGATATGTAAACTACTGTGTTTGTATAAACTTTATATTATACATAAACTACTGTGTTTGTATAAACTTTATATTATACATAAACTACTGTGTTTTGTATAAACTTTATATTATACATAAACTGTGTTTGTATAAACTTTATATTATATGTAAACTACTGTGTTTGTATAAACTTTATATGATATGTAAACTACTGTGTTTGTATAAACTTTATATTATACATAAACTACTGTGTTTGTATAAACTTTATATTATACATAAACTACTGTGTTTGTATAAACTTTATATTATATGTAAACTACTGTGTTTGTATAAACTTTATATTATATGTAAACTACTGTGTTTGTATAAACTTTATATTACACATAAACTACTGTGTTTGTATAAACTTTATATTATACATAAACTACTGTGTTTGAATAAACTTTATATTATATGTAAACTACTGTGTTTGTATAAACTTATATGATATAAACTACTGTGTTTGTATAAACTTTATACTACACTACTGTTTTGTATAAACTTTATATTATACATACACTACTGTGTTTGAATAAACTTTATATTATACATAAACTACTGTGTTTGAATAAACTTTATATTATACAAAACTACTGTGTTTGTATAAACTTTATATGATATGTAAACTACTGTGTTTGTATAAACTTTATATTATACATACACTACTGTGTTTGTATAAACTTTATATTATACATAAACTACTGTGTTTGAATAAACTTTATATTATATGTAAACTACTGTGTTTGTATAAACTTTATATGATATGTAAACTACTGTGTTTGTATAAACTTTATATTATACATAAACTACTGTGTTTGTATAAACTTTATATTATACATACACTACTGTGTTTGTATAAACTTTATATTATACATACACTACTGTGTTTGTATAAACTTTATATTATACATAAACTACTGTGTTTGTATAAACTTTATATTATACATAAACTACTGTGTTTGAATAAACTTTATATTATATGTAAACTACTGTGTTTGTATAAACTTTATATGATATGTAAACTACTGTGTTTGTATAAACTTTATATTATACATAAACTACTGTGTTTGTATAAACTTTATATTATACATAAACTACTGTGTTTGTATAAACTTTATATGATATGTAAACTACTGTGTTTGTATATAAACTTATATTATATGTAAACTACTGTGTTTGTATAAACTTTATATTATACATAAACTACTGTGTTTGTATAAACTTTATATTACACATAAACTACTGTGTTTGTATAAACTTTATATTATACATAAACTACTGTGTTTGTATAAACTTTATATTACACATAAACTACTGTGTTTGTATAAACTTTATATTACACATAAACTACTGTGTTTGTATAAACTTTATATTATTCTGTCTTGTAAGGGTACTCCAGAAAAATCCAATTTTAAAACGAGATTCGTGACTGAACCGAAATTATCGTATTTCCATTATGATCAACTTCACATTCTAACAGGAATTAATATGTGTATAGTTGTTCATACAGGGCTTAAACTACTAAAACAAGCAGTTGCCATTCATACCAGTCTGAGGGAATGAGGCAAGGTAAGGTAATATCAATGACAGGTTTTACTGACTTAGTTCTAAGTAACGTTTCATGAATACATTATGGGTTGCGCATGTGTACAGCATTAAAAAATGCATATGTAAGTAATACGCTTTGGTTTGTTTGTTCGAAACTTGTCTCGTAAAGTTTCTCGATCAAACGCTTCAAATCTCACATCATTAGAAACAGTGCAGTAGATAAGGAAAAAATTGCACACTTTGTAGTAAAAACATAGAACTTGATACAGACGTACATCGTGTTAAAGAAACGTAAATTTAGATATAGTGTCATCTCGGATTTAGATATAGTGTCATCCCGGATTTTGTCTGTGGTAATCTTGGCTTTTTTTTTTATAGAAAACTTTCTCAGACTAGCACACCATATCAAAAAAACTAGGAGTAAGAGGCCTAGGACCTTGATTTAAGTGTGTAAACATGGATTTTCTTGGGTTTGTTAAATTACGAAAAAAAGCATTTTTGAATGTGCCAGACCACTGTATCCATCATTTGTGAAGACAATGTCCTATTATTACGATATAAAGTTGACACAGTATGTGTTCTGTTTTGTGACATTTTGTGTAATGGCACTCTCTATGTTGAAAGTTAAAGTTTGTTATCAGTATGGAGGACTTCATGTTGAGTTAGCCACCTTGAAGGCATTTGGGAATAGTCTGGAAATCAGTGTGTGGGCAGTAACACTGGTGTAAGTAAGAGTTACAACAATCGACAGAGTAGACTCGTACCTAAAAGCATTTCACACCAACTGCACACAGCGTACCAACCAGGTGATAGCTTGTTCCTAGCCTTGACAGAGGCATTCGAAGAATACATAAAATATTAGCAACCAGACGTTGAAACACAAAGTTTGGAAGACTGGTGCATACTACAACAGAAAAATTTTCCAATGTCAAGTTTTGATTCATTGTACAACTCACTTATGTTTGTAAAGCTTCCACATTAAAGTTCGCTCGCTAACCAAGCTTGTGGACTGTTTTTTTTTTTGTATCTATCCCTTCAATTGTGTATGGTGAGTATTTTCAACTCCGTGACATGGTGACCCTTTCTCAGTTGCATCTCCTTATCTATGCAGAGTTCTTATAGGGAAAGTTTATAATAAAAAAAAAACAACCAGCCTTGCTATTTGAAAGCTGACTATATATCAAGTACATGAAGAAAATAATTAATACTCTGGTGAAGGATGATGGTGGAGATGTGGGTCTCATCATGTCCCCAGATGCTCTTCAGAGGTGGATGGTCAATGAACAAGAGATGGCAAGTCTCATTAACGACTTCGAAACGTCAGTCGATCATGCACACCTGACGTGCACCATTACGAGCGGTAACTGCCAGTGGTTCAGAAGGTCTTCCTGCAAGACCATTAAAATCTACTATCGACGTGTAGAATAATCCATTCCTTGGAACAAGTGACTAACTGGTTGTACTGAAAACACGGAACATCGCAGATCAGTCTGTTGTGGGCAGTATGTATCAGATCAAAGAGTTGAGTTGTCAATACTACAATACCTTTATGAGAGAATGTCTTCTAGAAAGAACAAAGCCATTAAAACAGAACAATCTCTGTTTCTTTAAAACACCACCGACAAGTCAAAAGACAAAACTTCTGGGAGAGTACATTGCATACCAAGTTCACGACAGCAATCATGAGGAGTTTTTCTCTCACAAAAATCAGCCATATCTTCCCATTATTGTCAAACAGGGAATAACTCAGACTTGGCACCACTTTTGGTACCTCATGTTGTATAGAAGATCCAATGACCGAGCAAGAGGAGATAAATCAAGATGCCGAGGTCATTGTGTTAGATGGACAAGCTGTTATGCAGTGTTGAAGCCTGCATTAGCCAAAACGTTCATTGAATATGCCTAAAATGTCTTTCTTAAATACTTAAAATCACAGTTGGACAAATTATGAAGAATAGACATCGTGTGAGTTGACTACAGGGCAGATAGTGTTAAGAATCAAACACTAGAAAGAAAAGGGAAACGTGTCTGTTGTAGAGTTTAGCCAAAAAATGTAGTTCCATAATTGTTCTTGTTGAAAGGTGTTCTTGTTAATTACCAAAAAAAAAAGAGAGATATTTGCATTTTTTGAGCATGGTACTTGTCACCATACCGACAGACAAACAAGTAATTACCACAGTGCATGTGGGTGGTGTTTGTATTCAGGCAAGAAACACAGTAGAGCTAACCCCTTGTTCACATTAGAAAGCAGACACTCACGTGGCGCCTTAGGTTGCCGACGTGGCAAAGCAGAAAAAGACTACTCGCATCTATATGGTGGATAGCAACGTTGTTGTTTTGGCCGTGTAAGCGTTTGCACAATTGAATACTTCACTTACTACATTGTGGATTGCCTTTGGAGCAGACAAACATTTTTAACTGATTTTTGCACATAAGATCTGCGTTGCAATTAGTCAAGACAATCGCCTTATGTTTCCAATAATTTACACCCTAACTGGTAAACAAAACTGCATGAGATACCTGGAGCATTTATCCTTAAGTTATTGTTAGATGTCGAAGCTGCTATAGGCACACTGGGGAGACTTGTCCTTCTGCAATATTGTGAAACAAGTTCTAGATGTCATGCAAATGAAGTCAGATTGGACTTTTTTGCATGGAAAGACCAGGAAGTAGATAACATTGCACCAACACATTTAAGTCTAAAGTATGTATTCAAAATTCTTTCAAAAGCATATGCTTATCATTTTGTGAACATGTATTCAGACGTTTCTGCATAACAGCTAAGTTTGCCTTCACTACATCAGTACATTTACTTTAATTTGTGATAATCTTGCTTTTGTTCGTTTAATAAACTGCTGTAAACACATTTCAGCTACGTTTCTCTTTACTGCTGGTTTTATTCTTTGTTCTTTGTTTCAACTTCTAAAACTTTTTCATACACTAAACGCTCATAAGTATTTCATAATCTCGGGATGATGAGAAACCCATTCTAAGTAAAAATGTGTTTTGCAACTCTCTTTATAAACCTGAAAATGACCTAAGAAGGTCGAAACGTTGTTCTGTACCTTATTTTAATTAAAGTTTTTTACACCTAGACATCAGGTCTTGAAAATACATTGTTTCATTTTCTGCACGCAATTGTAAATACCATTACTCTATCTTTTACTATATGTCTAGTTTTATAAAATAAAGTAATGTGCGTGTAGTTTTATTAAATAAATTACGTCTACGTGAGGTTGTTTCACAGACCGTGTAAACTGTTTCAAATAGACCAGGATTTATCGACCTAACATTTACTACATGTAAGGAAACCAAGGTTTAATGTCGTGCGTGAAAACGATAGAAAAAATAAAAATAAAAGAATAGCAGGAAAACTACTGAAAATGTTTTACGCGTCACAACTACTTACGTATCATTTTCATACTCCCAACAATGAAAATTGAAAATACATTATTTAGTACACTTCATTTCTTGTATGGATTAATTTTAAATATCCTGATCTGTTCTAGTTGTTGTACATTATTTGACAATCAAAGATTCAATCTGCATTATTGAATTTCTGCTATAAGTATAATTCACAAATAAACATATAGTACCAAACACAAAAAAAATTATGTGTAAAAGGTTCTTAATAAGTATCATCGATATAACACGGTTATAGAAGATCTCTTTCACATTGATGAGGACACCGAGAAACGTCGGTCATCAGCTATTATATTTTAAATACAACTATTAAACATTTATCTCTCAGATTTATATATCAGTTTCGTTTTCGTCAGTCGCAGATTTCTATGTCGGGCATATTGGCCGTCTAATCAATTACTTAAAGAAACAAAATTATAATTCAAGTATAGTATATAAAGTTCGTTCGTATCCATCATTCAAATCGTCACATAAATAAGTTATTAAAACGGCGTATTGCTGTAAATTATTCTGATCAAGTTTATGTAAGGTAAATTTTGAAAAAGCAAAACAGGCCCGGTAAGGCCAGGTGGTTAGGGCGCTCGATTTGCAATCTGAGAGTCCCAAGTTCGAATCCCCGTCGTAACTGATATGCCCGCCCTTTAAGCCGTGGGGGCGTTATAAGGTGACAGTCAATCCCACTATTAGTTGGTAAAAGAGTAGCCCAAGAGTTGACGGTGGATGATGATGATTAGCTGCCTTCCCCTCTAGTCTTACACTGCAAAATTAGGAGCGGCTAGCGCAGATAGCCCTCGAATTGCTTTGCGCGAAATTCAAAAACAAACAAACGAGATCATACGGAAGTGTCAATTAAAACAGTTATTCGAACTTTAAACATTTCTTAAGTTAATTCTATACTAAAAACAAATTTAATCACCTATCTCTCCTATTCTTTTTAAAATTAAAAATATATTAACTGAATGTTTGTATATATTGATAATAATTGTTATCAAATAGGCGCTTTTTCACTTCAATACGGCCCGGCATGGCCAAGTGGATTAAGGCGTTCTACTCGTAATCCAAGAGTCGCTGGTTTGAATCCCGGTCGCAACAAACGTGCTCGCCCTTTAATCCGTGAGGGCGTTATAATCTGATGGTCAATCCCACTATAAGTTGGTAAATTAGTAGCCCAGGTGTTGGTGGTGATGACTAGCTGCCTTCCTTTTAGTATTAAACTTATAAATTAGGGACGGCTAGCGTAGATAGCTCTCGAGTAGCTCTGCACGAAATTCAAAAACAAACAAACAAACACTACAATACTTTCTTACTAAACTAAAGTTGGACATCTGGTGTTTTGTCACTTAAACTTGAGGTTTATACATAGTTTCACTAAAATATTGCAAAATAAAATATATATATATGTCTTCGGATTTACAACACTAAAATTAGGGGTTCGATTCTCCTCGGTGGGCTGAGCAGATAGCCCTTTGTGGCTTTGCTATACGAAAAACACACACACACACACGTTTTCTTATAGCATAGCCACATCGAACTATCTACTCAGATCACCAAGGGGGAACAGAACCATTGACTTTAGCGTTGTAAATGTGTAGACTTACTACTGTAATGTTCTCTTAATACGAGGTTGTTGCATATAAAATGTCGGATTTGTTTGTTTGTTTTTGATTTTCACGCAAAGCTACTCGATGGCTATCTCCGCTAGCCGTCCTAAATTTAGCAGTGTAAGATTAGAGGGAAGGCAGCTAGTCATCACCACTCACCGCCAACTCTGGGCTACTCTTTTACCAAAGAATAGTAGGATTGACCGTCACATTATAACGTCCTCACGGATGAAGGGGTGAGCATGTTTGGTGCAACGGGAATTCGAACCCGTGACCCTCAGATTACGAATCAAACGCCTTAATCACCTGGCCATACTGGGCCAATGTTGGATTTTCACGTGCAAATTTGAAACTTGATTTTTAACGTGTAAAAGAAATGCATTAACGTGAATGTGTCAGAATAATATAGTATGTTGTCTGGTTCCTTTCAAGCTCACTTTATTTTTGTTATTTTAGAAACTAAATCATATTTATGTTGATGTTTGTCACCATGGATAAATTTAATGTTCGTGTAATTTTTTTTGTATGAGTTCAAGCTTGGTCATAATGCAGTGACAGCAAGTTGTAACATCAATCATGCAATTGATGATAGGCACAGCTAGTGATCGCACTGTACAGCGTTGGTTTATGTGATTTCTCCTGTGGTGACACAAGCCTTCAAAATCAGCCTCGAGGCTGTCCTCACACGGCTATTAATGAGAAAGATTGAAAGCCGGGTTTGAGTTAGATACCCGCCAAATGTATGTTTCATTATTTGACAGTTTCCCGGTATCTTAAAGCAATTGATAAGATGAAAAGTTCGATAAATGGATATCTCACGAATTGTCCTTAAAAAAATCAAACAAGACGAGTTGAAATTTGTTCCTCACTCTTTACTCGCAACAAAAATGACCCATTTTTTCAAAGAATTGTTACCTGTGACGAAAAATGAATTCTTCATGACATATGACGACGATTCGGACAGTGGCTTTACTATGAAGAAATACCAAAACCAGTTTTTCACCCTAAGAAGTTTATGGTCAGTGTTTGGAGGGCGTAAGCAGGTGTGATCCAGTAGTCATTCTTAAGCTCAAAAGAAACAACAACCGCAAATATTGCTGTGAACTTGAATTATTGCATCAAAAGTTGTCATTAAAACTTCCATTAATAGACAAACACAGTGGACCTCACGGTTCAAGAGCTACTGTCCAAAAACAAACGACCTTCAGTATGAAACATTACCTTATATACCATATTCACCACATCTTTCCCTGCAAATTATCACTTTTGTAAAACATTTGGACATTTTCAAAATAAAAGAAGTTTGCAAATCAAAGGTCACTTGAAAATGCCTTTGGAAACTTTGTTGTATCAAATGACTTCCAATTTGTTAAATATGGTATATATAAACTTATAAATCGTTGGCAGATGAATATTGAGTATAAAGGAGCTAAGTTTGATTAAATATATCAAACAATAAAAACACGAACTTCTTTCACATTTTCCTTGAAAAATCAGACATTTCATATGCAACAGCCTGATAATTATTGCTTATTTTTAACCCTAATGTATTACTTCCGTAAGTTATGTTATTGTCAACCACAAATATACAAGCTGCAATAATAAGAAACATTAAAATCAAACTACACGTAACGCAAAACATTGTCACACATGTTCAATAATCATTGACCTTTATTCTGTATGTCCTTTTTCTGACTACCGAACTGACATGAGATGTACCATTCATCTACTGACTTAGTGTTTATTTACTCTCGTAAAGCTACACTACGGGTTATCTGCGCTCTGTCCACCGCAGGAAATCGAGCTCCGAAGTTAAACGTTTTAAGTTTGAAATCTTAACACTGACCAGGGAATCAGATGACTATATAGAGATCTCATGAATGACCATTTGTATGATAAATATAAGATTCAAAACATATGCATGTTCCCATAAACCAGCAACCATAGTTGCTGTTGATTATCTGTGTTTAGGTAGTAACATTATGCAAAATTCTGAAACTAATAAAGATATCACCTCTCAGATATAGTAGAATGTGGCTGTAAAATCCACCCAAGACCACAATGTAACATTACCAATCTTTTCTGTTTATATGTATAAATATACATATCAAACAGACATGTATGAAATTCTACACATCTAAACATTTTATAACAATTTTAATGTCAGCTTCTGTACCTTATGTACTAAAACTTAGTATAATGCTAACAAATAACTTAGATTAAGATTATACTTGATAAGTACAGATTTATACTTTTTGAAGATTAGAAATAGTAGAAATATTACTTTTAATCACACGTGGCACAACGCATTAGTTTCGCGTGTGACGTATTCATAAAGTGAAATATACACTCTGAGAATGGAAAAAAATAAAGTTTTCTGTGACGAAAAATGGAGGAAAAACAGGAAAATTGTAACCCCTAGTGCAACTCTACATGCGAACAGAATACAAATTTTGCAAAGTCGAAAGTTGCACATCGCGCAATAAAAATGATTTTTCAGTATCATATAAGAGATTTTCCATTATACTATGATGATGATCGAATATTTCAGATCAACTTCAATTACAAATCTTATTTTCTTGGTGCAAAATACAAGAATATATTAATAAATTAGTTTTCATGGAATCTTAGTATATCAGCCTTCAGTTATAACCTAACATTTTACTGTTGTTTAGGGCCAGCCATGACTTAGGAATTAGCGTACAGGGCTGCAGGTCGCATAGCCAACGGTTTCAGAAAAGCCAATACTCTACTCTCTCTGCGCATTTTCATCTGTAAACATTTTATAAAGGTTACAGTGAACCCTGTTATCCTGTTAAAAGAGACAGGCAAAACACGTGTCAGCTATTCTAATGTATGAATGGCTTGAATCAAGTTGAAAATATTAATAATAATACCTTTCAAAATAATTTATATCTTGATCCTCCCAAAATAGCTTAACTCAATTTAACTTTGTAAATCCGAACCCTGGCATGTTCCAACATGTTCTTTTAGTACCGTTTTTCTGGTAATGATATTTTCTCCATTTATTCGTCGGTCACGTTCATCTATTTACTACTAATGTAAGTCAGTCTCGAACTACTTCCAACTTTTTCAATTGTCTTCAATTCTTCCTGTTACAGCTACATTTTCTATCTTGTCTTTTCTCATTACGTGACCTCTTCTAATTATTGTTATCATATATTTGATTGTTCTTTCTTTCCTCAGTGCCTCTTTAGGTTATTGTTGCTATACTTCCAATTAGGAGTTCCTGCGTGTCATCAATTTCTCTTATAGTCTTTTCAATACAAAAAAAAAACATATCAGAATCGTTATATATTAATCCTAATGGAAAGCAGCGTCTTGGGTACATTGAAATTCGACAGCTAATGAAACGCCCCCTGTCTCTGTGTTTAGTGGACCGTTTTTCCTAAACCTGTGAATATTACAAAATCAAAGCCTCATTGATAAAAAGAAATTTATATCGTCACGATTAGTAGACTATTCACTTTAAATAAAAGTTGTTTATTTTGACTACCAAGGCATAGTTACGTCCATTTTCTGCTTCAGAGATATCGTGGTCGCTGTCAAATTGACTATCTAAAATGTATCAATAAGCAATATGACTATCATTTTGTAGTCGTGGATATATGAAATTGACTATTAAGTAGTAACGATGATCTATTACTAGTCAGTTTGATTGACTCTTAGTCAATTTGAGTAACTCTTAGTCAATTTAAGCAATTAGTCAGTTTGACTACTTCCCAGTCAGAATGACCATGTCCCAGTCTGTTTGACTACTTCATAGCAGCACTGCTATGCTGGTCTTAAGGACTACTTCGTGGTCAGAAAGACCAACACCATAGCCAGCATTAACTCATGAGCTGACAGTCTTGGTGTTTCTTATAAAAACTCTGACAGTGATGAGGCAGTTGATGGTAATAAGGAGATGGTTGTCACAGACAACCTTAGCTGAAACAATTCTGCAGCTGCGTGAAAATGAAAATTACTTAGAAACTACAAGTAATTTTTTTAAATTGGTCCTGTTCTATTATGGCTGCCAAAGATGAACATTTATTCCAAGCCATTAAAAATAAAATTGATCAGTGAGGGGGTTCATAGAAATAGTATAATTGCAGTGATGGAAGCTTGCAAGAAAGAAAGTCTTGACTTTCATTCCATGATTGAAAATTTCACTGACCACAATAATTCCTAGTCTTACACTGAAGATAATTTGACATTTGTAAAACCTGCTGAGTATGATCTGGGAATTGCTGGTGATGGGAAACATGACACAATGCAGTATGTTTCTTTATTAGATACTCTGAAGTGTTTGCTTAAATATAATGACATTTTTAGCCAGGTTTTTTATCCTCGCCAGTCATCCGATGATTGTCTTAGAGATGTCGTTGATAGTGAACATTTTGAAAACCATCCATTTTGGCAAGAAACTCCCCTTGCCCTTCAAATCATTCTCCATTTTGATGAGCTTACAGCTGTGAACCAGGCTGGAATACGAGCTTCTGCTTACAAATATGCTGCTTTTTACTATCAGTTAGGCAATATTGAACCTGCTTTGAGATCTCAGCTTCATTGTATATTCTTAGCAATCTTGGTGAAGAGCCAAAATGTAAAAAATCATGGGTTAAATACAGTGATGAGACCATTGATTGAAAAACTATCTGTTCTTGTAAACGTTGGTATTGACATTGCCAAACCAGAGGGAACATTCAAATTCCTAGGTGCACCTTTTGTTGTTGTTGCAGATAATTTGGGAAGCCATGCTATTGAAGGGTTTCTTGAATAATTTTGTGCTCCCAGATCATGTAGATTCTGCATGGTAACTTGGGATAATTTAAGAAAGTTGACTAATATTTCAAAATGTCCAGAGAGATCTATTGCATCCTATAATTATCAAGTTGCAATTGTCGAAACTGAACCGACTTTGTCAAGTACATATGGGGTTGAAAAAAAGATCGCCCCTGAACGTTCTGCAACAATTTCATGTGGCAAATGCTCTACCACCAGATATATTACATGACCTTTTTGAAACTGGCTTGGTGTCAGAAATTTTAGTTTTACCCATAGATCAGTATGGCTTGTCTCAGCCTTCAGTACCTTGCAGGCAGAGTGAAGGAGTTCCACTACAAAGCAACTGATAAACTCAATATGTCTGAGCTTGTTATTTTGAGAGGGTCTGAACACATTAAGCAAAAAGCTGTGCAAGTTTAGTTCTCTTAAGGTTATTTCCATTACTGGTTGGTGATGCAGTGCCAGAAGGCAACAACAAATGGGAAGTTCTTTTGGCTCCGTTGGATATGGTAGAATTGATAATGTGTCCACCAATGTCATATGCAAGCATTGAATTCTTAAATGATGTGATACAACAGTTCCATTCACTTTATGAAAAAGAATTTCCAAATACAACTCTCAAGCCAAAGGGACATTTTACTTTGCATTACCCAGAGATGACTCGCAGATTTGGTCCGCTGAAGAATGTGTGGACCATGAGATTCGAAACCAAACATAGTTTTTTTATGTTGCAAGACGTACCAAAAACAGGAGGAATCTAGCCAAAACAATGGCAATGAGACACCAGTATAAACACTGTTCACAATTGGAAAGCAATGGATTTCTTGGAATAGATGCCTTTAACCTGACTAATCCTGTCAGATTGCCTATGAATTCACTCGGAGAAGAGCAAAACCTTGTCACTGCATTTGTTGGGAAGGCGATTTTGTCACTAAAGCATCAGGTTGTACAGTCAACTGCCACACATACAACACAGAGACAATGGTTGTTAGTAGCTACGAATGCGACAGTCTTCAATTTTCTTCAGTGACCTGTTGCTTTGTTCTTTGGGGAAAACCTTTTTTGTATTGTCAAAGATACCAAACTGTTGACTTTCAAAGGCATCTTCATGCTTACATTGTAAAGCCAATGAGAAGCTATGAACTTCTGAGCATTCCAGATCTTTATGATCATTACCCATTGCCTTGTTATATGAACAAAGGTGAAAATATGATCATCCTACATCACTACATTCGTGGCGACTGAATGATAACGAATTTTAAACAGAACTCTGTAATCAGTGGTAAATTTTAACCTATTTTATGTAACTTGATGTGTACCTTCCAGTGACAAATTTCATGAAAAGATTTGACATATTTTATGTAAATTTGTTTCTGCCTTTTTGTGACGAATTTCATCAAAATTTTCAGAGAGAACTTATGTCATATTAATATGTATCATGCATATTTGCACCAAAATCACCACTATCATCACCATCTATTGAGGTCAGACTACTTATATTTCCTTTCACCTTTTAAAGGCTACTATGTGTTAGGGAAAAAAACAAATTACTTATTTAGCTGATTTATACCAGTTCTGCTGATGTTACATTTATGGAAATTTAATATATCTTTTTGTAGTTGTTCTTCAATGACAACTGTTCTGCATGTGTATGCATATAACTCATTTTTGATCAGTACCATACTTTTAAATTCCAGAGAGATGGTTTTATCTTTCCACATTACCTACAATGAAAAAAAAAATTGAGATGTCAGTGGATGATCTGGGATTATTGCCCAGTATGATTTCTGACAACCTGAATCTGAATGTAGATGCTACCAACTTGTCAGCTCAAGTGTACATAGAAGACTGGCAGGACTAGATGGATGTTCAATGGTCTGACATTCCAAAACCACAAGAAAAGTTGCGCATTTCTTTGATTTCTAATGCTGGGGCCTCTGACGGAGAGATAGCTTTTGTGGTGAGTCGTTTGTAAGAATGCGCAACCAATTTAAATTTGAGTGATTATAATCATTTATGTAGTCACTGGAAATCACACTGCGGAAACTTTATTCTGAAGAAAAGAAGTAAAATTGTTCAATATACATTATTCAACATAGCACAATTATTGTTGTTAATTTTTTATTACGAATTTATACCCGTTAAAAATGTATTTTTGACTAGAATCTACCGAACCATGAAGTGCCTTCAAGCAAGCAGAGTGCATCTTCACCTGGTCCCAGTACTGAACAAATTCATCCCATATCATCATGGTAGGATATGTCCTATTGAATGTCAAACAGATCTTTCAATTTGTTGGAGAAATAGTTTCATCTTTCACTTGAGACAATTAGGCCTCAGTTAGTATTTCATTGCAATCAGTCAACCCCAATTTGTAAGTGTTTTGAACTATTTGATATTTTCTTTGGTCAGCATCTAAGCTTTCAAGCCTTGGCCAGTACCCTTTAAGCCGGAAAATTTGTCAAGTCTACCTAGATCTACTGCTTTGCTGTTGTCGCAAGGGAAGCCTGTTGAGAAAGAATGTCGCTTCCATTTACTGAATGCAGTCTACACTGAGGTTTCCAACTATACCTTGTAAGTGCTGTGCAGTGAATACCTTGTGTGCCATTTCTGATTACAAGCGTGTAATTATATCTCTTTTAGACGTCTTCATTTACACATGATAGCCTGCCCAACCTCTATTTTCCAGATATCCCACTTCAAGGCAGTATTACCAAGTAGTGGATGAAACATTTATGCGCTACCCTTAGCTGTCAGATGCCCCAAATTTAACACCCCAAGGTGTTCGTGTAAGTACTATCCAGATGTGCATTATGTTATGTTTGTTGTGAAATATATTTTCATCACAAATATATTCTTTTATCTATATATTTGGCTTTATGAGCCCAATAGCCAATGAGACAATAAAATTCGTCCTAAAGTGCATAACATGAATGACCATATCATCACTTGTAAGGGTGTAAATGTATTCTGCAAGAAATATGTTCATTAGTTACAAAATAAGTTAAATGACATTTTTGTATTGCATAATATTAGTGAAGAAACAAGTGAAAATTTTGTGGGAAGTTATATTTTTTAAAATACACACAAGTACATATATCTACCAAGAAGGAGCTGTGGAAAATACTATTATGATACTTTGAAACATTTGTTTTGTTTGTATACGATGTAACGTGACTCAACTAATGAAACTCAACTAATTTGACGCTAAAGAGAATACATTGTCAAGATGAACTTGCACAACTGATTTATTAACCAGTTTGTGCATGACTTTCAGTTTCGCAGATTAAACCTGAAAATGCCAAAAGTGGTTTAAAAGAAATACTGTTTAAAATAATTATAGTTATACCAGGGCAGTTTTGTTATTCATTATCAATAGAACCAATTCTGTCAATTCTAATTGCAGGAGCTGTGGAGGATGAGACTTCGTTATTAATTCCAGAATAATAGAAAGCGGAAGGATTCATCATTGCTTATAGTCCAAGAAAGAAAGAAAAAGACGAAAACTGCATCAGATGAAACCCCATCTCCAAACCACATCTCAGAACAAAGGCTATATGGGATAAAGCAATACTTGTATGAAAAGCCAGTTGGGAAGGATGAAACTTCCACCGAAAAACACAAAGAATGGATAAAAACTCGTCTGCATTGCAGAAAAAAAGGGTGATCTTTGTAAAGTGGACTTGCTTATGGTCAAAACTCTGCATGGTCGTAGGAAACTGGTCATTGACAACACTCCTGTCAATGAATTTATAGAGCATTATCCTTTCCTTATGGTATCACCAGCACAACTATTAAATGAATTCAACCGGCTAGGAAATGATGCAGAAGAAGGAGTGTCCAACTTTCTCAATGTAAGGACTCAGTACATGCTCACCTGCAGGACAGAAACATATCACCAGGAAATAATCCATTGTTAGTATTTCTTATGAAACAGTCCTCACACATGCCTGATGTTACATCTAGTATTGCCATTCTTGGTATCCCTTTTCTTTTAAAAGAAAGTGAAAGTATCATGGTGGGTACTGAAGTTAGGGAACCTGCTGAGAGTGGTATATACATTCAATGTGGTTCAATTTCTCAGTTTTGTGATCAGGAATTCAACCTATATGTTGATGGCTTTGATATTTGTGCCACTGAAGATTTTGTGCAAGCATTCATTTTGTATGTAGGGAGTTTTTATATCTTCACCTTTGCATTTCCAACAAAACTCAAGAAAACTTTCAACTTTGTTGAAAGAGTTGTTCTGAAGCTCTATGATGAGTCCAGGAAAATTACCAAATCTGATAAAGATGCAGAAAGATGTGTTCTTCAGTTGCTTGATCTCTTGAATGTCAAAAAACATAGCAGCGGGAAATCTGTCAAAACGTCAAAAGGTAAAGGAAGAGGAAAGTGTTCAAAGCCATAAAGTTATATAAGATTTGGTAATAGTAACTTGTCATGTGTATTTGATCCAGGGTGAATTTTCAAAAACCAAGTGTAAAGTTCGGTTGTTTATTTTCAAATTGTTGTTGCATTTTGAATTTTATTTTTGTACATGTATATTGATGTACACTTGTGTTCAGTTTAGAATAAAAATGGTGCTGCTAAAATGCATTTTAAATTTTTCTGGATGGTGGCAGGTTACTAGGACTTAGGTTGAATCATCAGATGGCTGCGGAGTTGACTGCTCAGTGATGGCTCTGCTGACCACAACTGACTGAAGATGGTCTCTTTGCCTAACAGTGACATTGCAGAGGTGGTCCTGACCGGGTCAACATGACTTATCTTCCATGGTCGTTGGATAGTCATAATGACAACAGTCCGTTGTTAATGGATGGTCATAATGATAACCGCTCCTTGGACGAATAGGGTCACACTGACTATGTCATGACTACTTTTTAATGGTTTGCAGGTAGGCAATGAGGATATTGTCAGGTAGTCAGCATTGGTCAGAATGATTACCTAACGAAAGTCATAACGACTATCATAGAGCAGTCAAATTTATTACCTGCCAGGTATCCCTGCCACCATCACCTGACTATTTTCCGACTACACAATAGTAAAAATGAGTAATATTTAATAGTCATATTAGGTAGTCATCGATTTTAACGACTACTTGGAGAGTCTTTTTTTCTTTTTTTTGGCACCGCTTGACTACCTGATTTACTATTCAAAAGTCGTCGCCTTGACTAGTTCTTATTTTGAGTGTTCGCTAACCTAAGTTTAATTACTAACTAATTACTACGTTATACTGATCATTTAGTTTATATTCAGCGTTTTGTAATGTAATATATTGAAATCTTCAAGAATGCCTTAATAGGAACTTCGTATGATGGAAGTAGTTGAGATTGGAGCTGGAATGTTCTTGTTAGGAAATGTCGTGCGTCAAGACTATCACATGAGTAAACAGCAGACCTGTGGTTATTAACAAGACCCAGAATCAAATCCCACCTCCTGCCACAACGTACTCTCCACCTCAAAATTTTTCGAAGGCTGCAGAAAATTAGCACCTGAAGCATAATTGGTAATTATTATCTAATAAACAAAATTAGTTAATGTTTTAAAATGTGGCTTAAATAATCATATCCGATCGTTAGCTGTTAGAAGAAACTCTGTTTTATATCTGTAAACACTACAGTTCTTTTAGGAATTTGTGTTTACCCTATTAATTCAGAGTATCCATACTATTCTTCGAATCTATTATCATATGTACAGCCATTCCAGAATCGTCAGTGATATTTTCGAACACCAGAAACTATGCTTTGGGCTTCTGGTTGTCTCTATCTAACTAATAGGTTACTCGGTCACTTAGTGAAAATTAAGGCCTCCATAACGTATACAATTACATAAAATGCTATACAATGACACGAGCGCCATTTATTTTAATCCAAAGTGATATTTTACTTGGACCTCAACATCATATAGTAGAAGCGGATATTGTATTACAACACAGAAATCTGGTCTAATCCTGGTCGAACTATGGAACAAAAAGAATTTAAAAGGAATCGCAGATAACAAGTATAAGTTGATCTGCCTTACCTGTCCTGTCCCTTTCACGAAACGCCCCGACATGACCAGGTGGTTAAGGTGCCTTACCTGTCCTGTCCCTTTCACGAAACGCCAAGTATAAGTTGATCTGCCTTACCTGTCCTGTCCCTTTCACGAAACGCCAAGTATAAGTTGATCTGCCTTACCTGTCCTGTCCCTTTCACGAAACGCCCCGACATGACCAGGTGGTTAAGGCACTCGACTCGCAATCTGAGGGTCGCGGATTCGAATCACGGTCGCACCAAACATGCTCGCCCTTTCAGCCGTGGGGGCGTTATAATGTGACGGTCAATCCCACTATTCGTTGGTAAAAGAGTAGCCCAAGAGTTGACGATGGGGGATGATGACTAGCTGCCTTCCCTCTAGTCTTACACTGCTAAATTAGGGACGGCTAGCGCAGATAGCCCTCGAGTAGCTTTGTGCGAAATTCAAAAACAAACAATCAAACAAATATTCCGACATAGGATATTTAACATATATATTACACAAATTAAAAACTTAATGAACGCACTTTAGAGCTTGTTATGTAGGTATTAACATAAACGTTCGTTATAAGCAAGATTTATGGTATATGTTTCAGAATATTCAAACTCACACGCATCTTTTAGACTGTTCTTACTTTTCTTTTATAAATACATGTTATTTATTGCATGTATTTGCAGAGTAACCAATGAGAATTTTTGCCCTTAGATAACATTAGCTAATTTTCTTACTATACCAACATGTTAACTTTGAATTAGAATTTTAATTTAAAATCACTTGGTGACACCCTATAATTTTGCAAGGTGTACATTAATCACCTAGATTTTGTTACCTAGATTATCGAAATACTTTTTTTGAACGGAGTGCTTGGCAAGTATTAGGTAATTATGCCAGTTTATAGACAAAAAGCCTAAGATGAAGATTCGCGGTCAACGGAGGTTTAAAATATTTTATTATAAGACTGTTCTATGATTTAAGAAAGCTACTCGAGGGCTATCTGCGCTAGCCGTCCTTTTAATTTAGCAGTGTAAAACTAGAGGGAAGGACGCTAGTCATCATCACCCACGGTCAACTCTTGACTACTCTCTTAACCCACCTGGCCATGCCGGGCCTTTGTTGGAATAACATATCACTAGAAACTGGTGTTTCTTTATTAATAAACAATTTCTAAAAGGCCCGGCGTGGCCAGGTGGGTTAAGACGTTCGACTCGTAATCTGAGGATTGCAGGTTCGAATCCTCGTTGCACCAAACATGCTCGCCCTTTCAGCCGTGGGGGCGTTATAATGTGACGGTCAATCACACTATTCGTTGGTAAAAGAGTAGCCCAAGAGTTGGCGGTGGGTGGTGATGACTAACTGCCTTAGCTCTTGTCTTATATTGCAAAGTTAGGGACGGCTAGCGCAGATAGCCCTCGAATAGCTTAGCGCGAAATCCAAGACAAACAAACAAATAAACAAAAATTTCTGAAAATCGTTAAAATTAAAAGCTATTGAACATATTCTTGTTAAAGAATAATGTAAAACTAGAAAACAATAACCACATTTCGTAAACACAGTGCAAAGAGGTGTGGTGGCACAACATAAAGTAGAAACTTGAAGGAAGAAATGATTAATTGATGGACGAGGTAGGACACTGTTAAAACAAACTGTGATCTCTTATTGATTCTGGTTAAACGAGCACATGTATTCTCACATGTATTTGTTATACGAAACGAAAAGTATCTTCCAAAAGGGTCATTAATTTTGAATTTTAGTGCTTATCACTTCTCAAAATTATTATTGCTGATTGGTTGGAAACAATTCGTTGCTAGGATACTATTTACGTATGCCTAAAATGAACTAAATAATCATTCTTATATTAAATTTTCTAGAAGAAACTTAATATATCTTCATTACTAACGGTTTAAAATAATCTCTGATTTACAAAGTAATAAACAACCACCCAGTTTTTGTAGCTATGAATCGTGTGTTAATTAACACAGATCTCACACCATATTTACGTGATTATTATATGTTTTTAACGTTTTCTTGGAGTTTATTATACATTCATAAGTATTTTAAAACTTTCAAATGAGTTCTTTAAATCGTAATTTTGAACAACTCGAGACATGTTATGTTGCCTCACGGATTAGGTAAAACATTTTCTATACAAAACTCCATTTATTGGTTTGAAAAACATTCATGCTGTAGAACATTATCGCATAAAGTAAAGAACAGTTATCCCCAGTTTAACATTATCTGTTGGTAACAAAACATTGCCAAGTTTAACCTGCTAGTAAAGCCTATGAAGGAATTCTCCCGTCTTTTGTTTTCGATCACAAACTGTTGAATTGCGTACTTTCATAAAGGAAACTGAATCAATATTCTATGTAAAGATAAAGTGAAGTTAATACCTAATGACGAATCATTACAATACAGAATAGTCACGTTCATGTGATATTATGGTTGAATGTGAAACCAAACCACATTTAAGTGTGTGTATTTCCTATGTATATTATTAACAGGTTTCTATAAAAAAAAAAAAGTCCTCCGCTAGTACAACGGTATGTCCATGGATTTACAACGCTAAAATCAGGGGTTCGATTCCCCTATGTGGGCTCAGCGGGTAGCCCCATGTGGCTTTGCTATAAAAGGCACACTCACTCTATACAAAATCCTTTGACCAACTCTATTTCGAAGCATAAATATCCATTAATCCTTGACATTGTAACTCAAAACGGCTGGTATGGGTATTAGTACCTTTATTAACAAGCAGAGAACAAGTTTCGACCTTCTTAGATCATCTTCAGGTTAACAAAGAGAGTTTGCAACTGATCGTTGCCGGACGGAATGTTTTACATTGGTTTAATTTTCGTTTTGGTTGCTGCATAAGTAAGGCTTCTTTGATTTTGCGTTTGTTTGTATTTGTTTCCCTACTTAGTATCTAGGTATTTTATATGGTAATGTTGTGTTTATTTGATTTGCAGTGTTCAAAAACGTGTGAAGGTGTTGTCTTTTTTTGTGTGTTCTTTGAATCTAGTTTCCATTTTTCTACTTGTTTCTCCAATACAGAAGTCATGAGAGTTGTTGCATTGTATTTTATACATAATGTTGGTGTTGTGTTTGTCAGTGTAGTTTTTACATAATATAGACCTTAGTTTTGTGCCTGGTTTTTGAATAAATTTGGTATTAACTGGAATGTCATATTTTGTTACTAGTTTTTGCAAAATGTTGGTTATTTTTCTGCTGATGTCGGGAATATATGGTATGCAGCAGTATATGGTTTCGTGATTTTTTTAAATCGTGAGATATATTTACTTTAGTTGGTTGATTTTGCTTTCTGTCTAGGTGTGTGCGTATAATGTTTTCTACGGTTTGTGGAGGATACTTATTGATGTTGATAAAGTATTGTTTTATTTTGTCTAATTCGTCGTTAGTTTTATCTGGTGAACATAGTTTTATGGCTGTGTTTATTTGGTTTCTTAGTATGTTGAGTTTTTGTTTTGTTTCGTATGCTGAGTCCTAAGGAATGTATAGTCCAATATGGGTGATTTTTCTATGTATTTCTGTTTTGAAGTATGTATCAGTTCTAGTGATATTGAGGCTAAGAAATGTTATTTGGTTAATTTTTTCCTGTTCACGGGTGAACTTAATGTTGGGGTTTATCGAGTTAATGTGATTGAAAAGTGTGTGTTCTGTAGACGAGAGTCCAATAATTGTATTATCGACATACATAATATAGTGGTGAATGTAAGGCTAAATTGATTCGACATACATAATATAGTGGTGAATGTAAGGCTAAATTGATTCGACATACATAATATAGTGGTGAATGTAAGGCTAAATTGATCGCTTGAGACTCAATCTGTGTCATAAAAATGTTGACCAAAACTGGTAAAATGGGATTCCCCATACTTAGGCCATTTATTTGGTTATTGACCACAAAATTAGTTTTCGTGGTAGTGGATTATATAAGGGTTGCTAATTGGTTGTTTGGGATGTGTATCAATGGATTGGGGTCTTGGATATAAAGTTATAAAGCTGTCTTGCAGACTTTAGTTGTTGGAACTTCTGAAAAGACAGAGATTACATCAAAACTGGCCATTAAGGCTTTATGATTTAGTTGATTAAGAATGTATTTAAAGTTGAAAGAGTCTATGAGAAAGGAGCCGGCTAATGTTACATATTTAGAAAATGTCCACGTAATGTGTTTAACAAGGTTGTAGTTAAACGTCATAGGTAGACATTATGGGTTGAAGTGGACAATCAGGTTTGTGAGGTCTGGGGTACCGTATAATTGTGGAGTGCGTGAGTCGGTCTGAGATTGTGTTGTTGTTTGATTTTTTTCATTTGTAGTAGTAATATTTTGTTTAAGTGGTTTTCATGTGTTTTTGTTGGAGCTGTGTTTAGTGGTTTGAATTTGTTTGTATCTGATAAAATGTTGTTCATTTTTTGAATGTATTCATTTATGTTCATTATAACGACAGCATTTCCCTTATATGCTTTTAGAATTTTGATGTTGTAGTCTTGTGTTAAGTTGTTTATAGAATCAATATATTTCTGTGTGAGGTTGTTTTGTTAGATTTCTTTTCCGAGAAATTATATTGATAGTGCGTTATCTGTTTAAACTCCATTATGCCTGAACTTACCCACATTACGCCATTGTTAACCGTATACGCTCGTGCGATCCTAACGAAACTAAGAAACTTAAATAAAAAAAATCATCAGTAGAAGAAATGACATTTATTTCATTCAACAATGCAGAAAGGAAAATATAATCTCTAATTTTGTGAGATAAAACTATCGAATAATTTTAACCTGTGTACAAACATTATCCATAATTTACAGAAAAAATTACTAAAAGCCAAGTTTAAAATCAAAATATAAAAAACTAAATGACCTACAGAAAAAAGAAATTTATCTTGACTATCAACTGGCCTGCTGCATTCAACCGGACATTTATGGACTCGTACAACGCAACATCAATCATCTCAATAGTAAAAACGACAAGAAAAAGAAGGTCCACCACAACAAGAAACAAGATAAACTAAGGTGTCAACAACAAAAAACTAGATAAACTAAGGTGTCAACAACAAGAAACTAGGTAAACTAAGGTGTCAACAACAAGAAACTAGGTAAACTAAGGTGCCAACAACAAGAAACTAGATAAACTAAGGTGTCAACAACAAGAAACTAGGTAAACTAAGGTGTCAACAACAAGAAACTAGATAAACTAAGGTGTCAACAACAAGAAACTAGGTAAACTAAGGTGCCAACAACAAGAAACTAGATAAACTAAGGTGTCAACAACAAGAAACTAGATAAACTAAGGTGTCAACAACAAGAAACTAGATAAACTAAGGTGTCAACAACAAGAAACTAGGTAAACTAAGGTGCCAACAACAAGAAACTAGGTAAACTAAGGTGCCAACAACAAGAAACTAGATCAACTAAGGTGTCAACAACAAGAAACTAGATAAACTAAGGTGTCAACAACAAGAAACTAGGTAAACTAAGGTGCCAACAACAAGAAACTAGATAAACTAAGGTGTCAACAACAAGAAACTAGATAAACTAAGGTGTCAACAACAAGAAACTAGGTAAACTAAGGTGCCAACAACAAGAAACTAGATAAACTAAGGTGTCAACAACAAGAAACTAGATAAACTAAGGTGTCAACAACAAGAAACTAAATAAACTAAGGTGTCAACAACAAGAAACTAGGTAAACTAAGGTGTCAACAACAAGAAACTAGGTAAACTAAGGTGTCAACAACAAGAAACTAGATAAGCTAAGGTGTCAACAACAAGAAACTAGATAAACTAAGGTGTCAACAACAAGAAACTAGATAAACTAAGGTGTCAACAACAAGAAACTAGATAAACTAAGGTGCCAACAACAAGAAACTAGATAAACTAAGGTGCCAACAACAAGAAACTAAATAAACTAAGGTGTCAACAACAAGAAACTAGGTAAACTAAGGTGTCAACAACAAGAAACTAGGTAAACTAAGGTGTCAACAACAAGAAACTAGGTAAACTAAGGTGCCAACAACAAGAAACTAGATAAACTAAGGTGTCAACAACAAGAAACTAGATAAACTAAGGTGTCAACAACAAGAAACTAAATAAACTAAGGTGTCAACAACAAGAAACTAGGTAAACTAAGGTGTCAACAACAAGAAACTAGGTAAACTAAGGTGTCAACAACAAGAAACTAGATAAGCTAAGGTGTCAACAACAAGAAACTAGATAAACTAAGGTGTCAACAACAAGAAACTAGGTAAACTAAGGTGTCAACAACAAGAAACTAGATAAACTAAGGTGCCAACAACAAGAAACTAAATAAACTAAGGTGTCAACAACAAGAAACTAGGTAAACTAAGGTGTCAACAACAAGAAACTAGATAAACTAAGGTGTCAACAACAAGAAACTAGGTAAACTAAGGTGCCAACAACAAGAAACTAGGTAAACTAAGGTGCCAACAACAAGAAACTAGATAAACTAAGGTGTCAACAACAAGAAACTAGGTAAACTAAGGTGTCAACAACAAGAAACTAGATAAACTAAGGTGCCAACAACAAGAAACTAGATAAACTAAGGTGCCAACAACAAGAAACTAGGTAAACTAAGGTGTCAACAACAAGAAACTAGATAAACTAAGGTGCCAACAACAAGAAACTAGATAAACTAAGGTGTCAACAACAAGAAACTAGGTAAACTAAGGTGCCAACAACAAGAAACTAGATAAACTAAGGTGTCAACAACAAGAAACTAGATAAACTAAGGTGTCAACAACAAGAAACTAGGTAAACTAAGGTGCCAACAACAAGAAACTAGATAAACTAAGGTGTCAACAACAAGAAACTAGATAAACTAAGGTGTCAACAACAAGAAACTAGGTAAACTAAGGTGCCAACAACAAGAAACTAGATAAACTAAGGTGTCAACAACAAGAAACTAGATAAACTAAGGTGTCAACAACAAGAAACTAGATAAACTAAGGTGTCAACAACAAGAAACTAGGTAAACTAAGGTGCCAACAACAAGAAACTAGGTAAACTAAGGTGCCAACAACAAGAAACTAGATAAACTAAGGTGTCAACAACAAGAAACTAGATAAACTAAGGTGTCAACAACAAGAAACTAGGTAAACTAAGGTGCCAACAACAAGAAACTAGATAAACTAAGGTGTCAACAACAAGAAACTAGATAAACTAAGGTGTCAACAACAAGAAACTAGGTAAACTAAGGTGCCAACAACAAGAAACTAGATAAACTAAGGTGTCAACAACAAGAAACTAGATAAACTAAGGTGTCAACAACAAAAACTAAATAAACTAAGGTGTCAACAACAAGAAACTAGGTAAACTAAGGTGTCAACAACAAGAAACTAGGTAAACTAAGGTGTCAACAACAAGAAACTAGATAAGCTAAGGTGTCAACAACAAGAAACTAGATAAACTAAGGTGTCAACAACAAGAAACTAGATAAACTAAGGTGTCAACAACAAGAAACTAGATAAACTAAGGTGCCAACAACAAGAAACTAAATAAACTAAGGTGTCAACAACAAGAAACTAGGTAAACTAAGGTGTCAACAACAAGAAACTAGGTAAACTAAGGTGTCAACAACAAGAAACTAGGTAAACTAAGGTGCCAACAACAAGAAACTAGATAAACTAAGGTGTCAACAACAAGAAACTAGATAAACTAAGGTGTCAACAACAAGAAACTAAATAAACTAAGGTGTCAACAACAAGAAACTAGGTAAACTAAGGTGTCAACAACAAGAAACTAGGTAAACTAAGGTGTCAACAACAAGAAACTAGATAAGCTAAGGTGTCAACAACAAGAAACTAGATAAACTAAGGTGTCAACAACAAGGAACTAGGTAAACTAAGGTGTCAACAACAAGAAACTAGATAAACTAAGGTGCCAACAACAAGAAACTAAATAAACTAAGGTGTCAACAACAAGAAACTAGGTAAACTAAGGTGTCAACAACAAGAAACTAGATAAACTAAGGTGTCAACAACAAGAAACTAGGTAAACTAAGGTGCCAACAACAAGAAACTAGGTAAACTAAGGTGCCAACAACAAGAAACTAGATAAACTAAGGTGTCAACAACAAGAAACTAGATAAACTAAGGTGTCAACAACAAGAAACTAGGTAAACTAAGGTGCCAACAACAAGAAACTAGATAAACTAAGGTGTCAACAACAAGAAACTAGATAAACTAAGGTGTCAACAACAAGAAACTAGGTAAACTAAGGTGCCAACAACAAGAAACTAGATAAACTAAGGTGTCAACAACAAGAAACTAGATAAACTAAGGTGTCAACAACAAGAAACTAGGTAAACTAAGGTGCCAACAACAAGAAACTAGATAAACTAAGGTGTCAACAACAAGAAACTAGATAAACTAAGGTGTCAACAACAAGAAACTAGATAAACTAAGGTGCCAACAACAAGAAACTAGGTAAACTAAGGTGCCAACAACAAGAAACTAGGTAAACTAAGGTGCCAACAACAAGAAACTAGATAAACTAAGGTGTCAACAACAAGAAACTAGATAAACTAAGGTGTCAACAACAAGAAACTAGGTAAACTAAGGTGCCAACAACAAGAAACTAGATAAACTAAGGTGTCAACAACAAGAAACTAGATAAACTAAGGTGTCAACAACAAGAAACTAGATAAACTAAGGTGCCAACAACAAGAAACTAGATAAACTAAGGTGTCAACAACAAGAAACTAGATAAACTAAGGTGTCAACAACAAGAAACTAAATAAACTAAGGTGTCAACAACAAGAAACTAGGTAAACTAAGGTGTCAACAACAAGAAACTAGGTAAACTAAGGTGTCAACAACAAGAAACTAGATAAGCTAAGGTGTCAACAACAAGAAACTAGATAAACTAAGGTGTCAACAACAAGAAACTAGATAAACTAAGGTGTCAACAACAAGAAACTAGATAAACTAAGGTGCCAACAACAAGAAACTAAATAAACTAAGGTGTCAACAACAAGAAACTAGGTAAACTAAGGTGTCAACAACAAGAAACTAGGTAAACTAAGGTGTCAACAACAAGAAACTAGATAAGCTAAGGTGTCAACAACAAGAAACTAGATAAACTAAGGTGTCAACAACAAGAAACTAGATAAACTAAGGTGTCAACAACAAGAAACTAGATAAACTAAGGTGCCAACAACAAGAAACTAGATAAACTAAGGTGTCAACAACAAGAAACTAGATAAACTAAGGTGTCAACAACAAGAAACTAGATAAACTAAGGTGCCAACAACAAGAAACTAGATAAACTAAGGTCCCAACAACAAGAAACTAGATAAACTAAGGTGCCAACAACAAGAAACTAGATAAACTAAGGTGTCAACAACAAGAAACTAGATAAACTAAGGTGCCAACAACAAGAAACTAGATAAACTAAGGTGCCAACAACAAGAAACTAGATAAACTAAGGTGCCAACAATAAGAAACTAGATAAACTAAGGTGCCAACAATAAGAAACTAGATAAACTAAGGTGCCAACAATAAGAAACTAAATAAACTAAAGTGCCAACAACAAGAAACTAGATAAACTAAGGTGCCAACAACAAGAAACTAAATAAACTAAGGTGTCAACAACAAGAAACTAGGTAAACTAAGGTGTCAACAACAAGAAACTAGGTAAACTAAGGTGTCAACAACAAGAAACTAGGTAAACTAAGGTGCCAACAACAAGAAACTAGATAAACTAAGGTGTCAACAACAAGAAACTAGATAAACTAAGGTGTCAACAACAAGAAACTAAATAAACTAAGGTGTCAACAACAAGAAACTAGGTAAACTAAGGTGTCAACAACAAGAAACTAGGTAAACTAAGGTGTCAACAACAAGAAACTAGATAAGCTAAGGTGTCAACAACAAGAAACTAGATAAACTAAGGTGTCAACAACAAGAAACTAGGTAAACTAAGGTGTCAACAACAAGAAACTAGATAAACTAAGGTGCCAACAACAAGAAACTAAATAAACTAAGGTGTCAACAACAAGAAACTAGGTAAACTAAGGTGTCAACAACAAGAAACTAGATAAACTAAGGTGTCAACAACAAGAAACTAGGTAAACTAAGGTGCCAACAACAAGAAACTAGGTAAACTAAGGTGCCAACAACAAGAAACTAGATAAACTAAGGTGTCAACAACAAGAAACTAGATAAACTAAGGTGTCAACAACAAGAAACTAGGTAAACTAAGGTGCCAACAACAAGAAACTAGATAAACTAAGGTGTCAACAACAAGAAACTAGATAAACTAAGGTGTCAACAACAAGAAACTAGGTAAACTAAGGTGCCAACAACAAGAAACTAGATAAACTAAGGTGTCAACAACAAGAAACTAGATAAACTAAGGTGTCAACAACAAGAAACTAGGTAAACTAAGGTGCCAACAACAAGAAACTAGATAAACTAAGGTGTCAACAACAAGAAACTAGATAAACTAAGGTGTCAACAACAAGAAACTAGATAAACTAAGGTGTCAACAACAAGAAACTAGGTAAACTAAGGTGCCAACAACAAGAAACTAGGTAAACTAAGGTGCCAACAACAAGAAACTAGATAAACTAAGGTGTCAACAACAAGAAACTAGATAAACTAAGGTGTCAACAACAAGAAACTAGGTAAACTAAGGTGCCAACAACAAGAAACTAGATAAACTAAGGTGTCAACAACAAGAAACTAGATAAACTAAGGTGTCAACAACAAGAAACTAGGTAAACTAAGGTGCCAACAACAAGAAACTAGATAAACTAAGGTGTCAACAACAAGAAACTAGATAAACTAAGGTGTCAACAACAAGAAACTAAATAAACTAAGGTGTCAACAACAAGAAACTAGGTAAACTAAGGTGTCAACAACAAGAAACTAGGTAAACTAAGGTGTCAACAACAAGAAACTAGATAAGCTAAGGTGTCAACAACAAGAAACTAGATAAACTAAGGTGTCAACAACAAGAAACTAGATAAACTAAGGTGTCAACAACAAGAAACTAGATAAACTAAGGTGCCAACAACAAGAAACTAAATAAACTAAGGTGTCAACAACAAGAAACTAGGTAAACTAAGGTGTCAACAACAAGAAACTAGGTAAACTAAGGTGTCAACAACAAGAAACTAGATAAACTAAGGTGTCAACAACAAGAAACTAGATAAACTAAGGTGTCAACAACAAGAAACTAGATAAACTAAGGTGTCAACAACAAGAAACTAGATAAACTAAGGTGCCAACAACAAGAAACTAGATAAACTAAGGTGTCAACAACAAGAAACTAGATAAACTAAGGTGCCAACAACAAGAAACTAGATAAACTAAGGTGTCAACAACAAGAAACTAGATAAACTAAGGTGCCAACAACAAGAAACTAGATAAACTAAGGTGCCAACAACAAGAAACTAGATAAACTAAGGTCCCAACAACAAGAAACTAGATAAACTAAGGTGCCAACAACAAGAAACTAGATAAACTAAGGTGTCAACAACAAGAAACTAGATAAACTAAGGTGCCAACAACAAGAAACTAGATAAACTAAGGTGTCAACAACAAGAAACTAGATAAACTAAGGTGCCAACAATAAGAAACTAGATAAACTAAGGTGCCAACAATAAGAAACTAGATAAACTAAGGTGCCAACAATAAGAAACTAAATAAACTAAAGTGCCAACAACAAAAAAGACGCCAACACCTCGAACCACCAACAAATCTCGTAATTAACAGATCCGACCGAAAATTAAGCAGTGAAGAAATACATCTTCTCAACAAAGGACTCAACTTCACAGTAACACCTAGAAATATTCCGTTCATCGAAATGAAAGCCTTCCTGGAAGACCTCGCAAGAAGACTGGTGATTCACTCTACACAAACTAAAAACACCAACAAGACAACGGAAAACAATCACCAGAAAGAAGACAACTTCAACAACAATTCCACCGACAACTAACAACTTTTCTTTCCAGATAGAAATGAAAACGTCTATTTACTATAAACACCGCTAAACAAACCTTTTTTAAAGAATTTTCACACAAAACTATCAACATAATTTCACATTGTTTCCAATAGCGGCATTATGTTGAACTATTAAACAATTAAAGTGATTTACGAAATGATATTGTGTTGTATACAAAAACGTGTTCATTTTTTTAATAACATCTTTATGCTAATTACATTTTTATTTTATATTGCCAAGAAGGCATTTTTATTTTACAAAATAATAACAACTTGTGAAAATACATTTATATTTATTAAGCAATGAACCTTTACAGTTTGTTTGGGAATTTCGCACAAAGCTACTCGAGGGCTATCTGTGCTAGCCGTCCCTAATTTAGCAGTGTAAGACTAGAGGGAAGGCAGCTAGTCATCACCACCCACCGCCAACTCTTGGGCTACTCTTTTACCAACGAATAGTGGGATTGACCGTCACATTATACACCCCCACGGCTGGGAGGGCGAGCATGTTTAGCGCGACGCGGTCGCGAACCCGCGAGCCTCGGATTACGAGTCGCACGCCTTACGCGCTAGGCCATGCCGGGCCTGTACCTTTACAGAAATCCATTATCTAAGAGGCAGTCCATTTTACTCATATTCAAAGTGGCTGAAAATTGAGATAAGGCGGGAAGAGCACCCTGAGTCTCTGACTGCGTATTGAGCGCAGCACTGTAATCAAACATAGCCAATCTGCTTAGGTGATCAGACACTGTAATCAGATGTAGCAAATCTGTTTAATAGTTTTTTAAAATTGTTTTCCAATCGACGATTAATATGACTCTTTTTTTTATACTTTATCAATTCATCCTCACAGTAAAGGTACAAACAATGTAATTCAAAGATACAACACATCTTACGAAAATGGCTCACAGAGAATATACGTAGCCTCTCAGATCCACCGTTTTAACATCCAGTTTTAGTTTTAAACTGTGTTTCAATTGTCACGTATGAGTTAGATCACTGTTTTGTTAATTGTCAGAAGGGTAACTTGCGTATCAGTACCGCTAGAGGGGTGACAAGGTTTATATCAATCACAAAATACAACAGTAAATATTGCCTACGCTAAGTTAAAAATCATACAATAGCTGTGTAGAAAACGGACGGTGATTTTTTTTCTACCGAAACATAGTGCATTTTGCTATTTATTATAACATCACTTCTATAACTGTTTTTTGTTTTGCACTGTCCTGCACAAAAACTGTGAAAAGCAACACTAGGTCCAATTATCTTATAAAAACAACATTAAGTTAGTTGAACCAGTTCGTGGGTCAGTTAATTTAAGTTGCCTATTCAGTATATCGTCTAGTAATACAGAAATCATTAGAATTTCTACAACATTTCTGCGCAGTTCAACATTACTAAATATTCAACAACAAACTGAAGAGTGGTGACTAGATGGTAATTTAAGGCAGAGAAAGAATGAGAGTCTGGAACAAATACCTGTACAATGTATTACGTTAGTAACTTTACCCTAACCTAAAGGTTCAAGACTCTTATGTAACTTTGTGAAAGCTGGTTGTCTTTGAATCCACTTCTAGTCACTTAGGAGGAAATTCAACATCATTGTTTCGTTTTTCAAGGTTCATGATCAATATTGATTATCATGTTTAACATACATATAAAACATGTTTTTCGTTTTTTTTCTACCATATAAATATGTATATAAACGATTATTAATCAGTGCCATCGTAAGCTAATTACGCTTCTACATTTTTTTTCTTGTTTTCTTAACAAGATGTGATTACGAAAAAATCTATTTTTCTTCTAAACATGGGTGGCACTTCTGGGTTTTTGTAGTCAGTTTATTGGGAAAATATACTATTAGTTCTTTGGAATCAAGGTTTAAAACACATACTGAGAAAATAGATGATTGGTTCCTTGGAGTCGAGAATTGAAGCGCATATTGGAAAAATATATGATTAGTTTTTTGGAGCCAAAATTTATAACATATATTGGGAAAATATATTATTAGTTCCTTAGAGTCGAGAATTAAAGCGCGTTATGGGAAAATGTATGATTAGTTTATTGGAGTCAAGGTGTATAACATATATTGGGAAATTATATGATTAGTTCCTTGAAGACGAGTGTTGTAGCACATATTGGTAAAATATATGATTAAATCCCTAGAGTCAAAGTTTATAACATATTGGCAAAATATATGATTAGTTCCTTGGAGTTAAAGTTTATAACATATTGGCAAAATATATTATTAGATCCTTGGAGTCGAGAATTGTAGCTCAAATTGGGAAAATATATGAATAGATCCTTGGAGTCAAAGTTTATAACATATATATGATTTGTTCCTAAGAGTCAAAGTTTATAAATTATTTAAATGTTGCTACTATCAACTTTAAATGAATATAAATAAAAGAGAGACATGAACTTCAGACAACTGTAACTAAATTTATAAACTTCAGATGTCGCTTCACTTTTCTTCTTTAGATGTTTAATAAAATGATGATTTTCATTTTCCTTACTTTATTGGGAATGCAATCAATAGAAATTATTTAATAACTCATAACACAGATTTAATCGTAATTATATTAGTTTGAATATTATAACTGGATAAAATCGTTTATCTTCCTTTCCCTAAAATAAACTTTATACCAGCTCCAGTGTATATTTAGCAAAAGCGATGTACCAAATCCATTTATAAATTCGTCGTCAGACGAGGGCTCGGAATAACCAGGTGGTTAAGACACTCGACTCGTAATCCGAGAGCCACAGATTCGAATCTCGTCACACCAAACATGCTAGTCCTTTTAACCTTGGGAGCGTTATAAATTGACGGTTAATCCCACTATTCGTTGGTAAAAGAGTAGCCCAAGAGGTGGATATGGGTGGTGATGACTAGCTGCCTTCCCTCTGATCTTACACAGCTAAACTAAGGACGGCTAACGCAGATAAACTTCGTGTAGCTTTGCGCGAATTTCAAAACAAACTAAACCAATCGTCAGACGAGAATGAATTTTTTATCCATACTGCCTTCCGCTTAACGAAAAACTCATGAATGAGCTTGGTGCTGTGTTGGTGTCTTCCATTCAATAAATTCAATTGCGTTGGTCTCAAAGCTTATTTTGTTTCTTCCGAAAGCGAAAAACAACAAAGACTCATAAAACATCTGTTTGTTGTTTTTTTTTTACTTGGAATAGAATGTAGGTGTGGCTTGTGACGAGTTGAATGACGTCAAATCTCTCGAGCTTCTCCCCGGATACTTTCAGGTAATGTATAATCACTGCACGAGCTACTTCTACTGCACTCGGTGTGGTGAGATCTGTGGAGCAGTTCCTCACTGGGGCCTCCTTTTTTACGTATTTGGAGAGTATTCAAGGAAGTTGTTTTGCTGTTCTAAATTACACTTTCCATGAAGTAAACGTATACTATATCAAGTAACATATGCTAAGAAGCTTGTTACGTTAAAAGTGTTTTGGAAAGGTAAGCATATTTAGCGGAAATAACTTTTATAACATAAATATCTAATAAACCCTTAGCGAACTGACACGTTATTACGGCCGTGGATATTTTAGGTATGTGAATAAGTCGTTATATATTCAGAAGATTTTGAAAGGGTTATTTACAGAACTGGGACTTTAGCGAAACTAACTTGAAAGTGATTCTGAAATCGTGTACTTTTGCATTGTTATACACACAGTTTTTAGGTACTATAGAATACGGAACTACACTATTATTATGTTACTTTTGGAAACAAAATAACAATTATTAAAGCCTAATTACGAACTGCCGTCTCGTATAGCTATGGTGCGGTTCATCACTTCCTTGTTTACTAACATTTTGAATTACTTCGTTATTTTTGTTTTACAAGGGATTTCTTCAGAAAATAACGTCGACGGACCAATTTCAATAATTCGAAGTAAACATGCCGCATTCATACGGCACGAGTCTATCCATGAAAGGCAGAAAAATCCACCTACTGTAAATATTGTAGTCCTAGCTCCAAATAACGATACTTTACCGTATTCACTACATAAAGTCGTTCCAGGTGTCTTGTACGCTATCCAGACCTTGAAGGCACAAGGTTTAGATAGTATCGAAGGTCGTTTAATTCAACCGATTTACAAAGACACGTTATGCTCTTCCACCGAAGGACCCCTCGCAGCTTTCGATTTCTACGTTTCTGGAGTGGTTGATGTCTTTCTTGGCCCTCTCTGTACTTACGCCCTGGCTCCAGTGGCTCGGTATTCAGCTGCGTGGAACCTGCCTCTTCTAACGGTCGGAGGTCAGAACAACAACTTTGATGCCAAAAATCCCCATTATCGACTCATGACCCGCATGAACGGGTCCTTCTCACAGATAGGAGAACTCTTCCTGAAGTTGTTGCGGAAGTTCCACTGGAAAACGGTAGCTCTGTTGTTTCATGACTTCCGAGACCAGTCACTTGGTCATTCGAACTGTTTCTTCACCTTAGGAGCTGTGTTCACAGCTCTAGGACGTCAGTCCTTCCATGTAGCCTTTGATGAAACAAAACCGGAAGAAAGAGACTTTTACAGACTTCTTTGGGACATCTCAACACAAGCTCGCAGTAAGTTGTTTTATTTAATATTTCTCACAGATGACAATCGCTCACAAACAGTTACTTTAACTGGGTTGTACATAAGTACCCTAAAATATACAATATTAGGCTTATAAACGTTTCGATACGACTTCAGTGACTACAGAAAACCTTTATTATAAATGTACAACGTTTTAATAAGATTATGTAATTCTCAAATACATGCCGTTTACAGAATTACGTATATATACATATATACAACAAAGAGGCCACACGATCGAATATTCCTTCACAGTCCACTATAGGTACCCTGGTATTCTAGGATATTGATTTGGAGTTAGGTTGTTCTCTTCATTTAAGACAATAACTTCTTTAATGTGCTGTTATTCTTGTGAGATTTTTTATAGAAAATTATAATGTATTATATAGATGTACTAAGATTTTCTTAGTTGTTATAGTGGTAAACCTAGGAGGGTTTTGTTTTTTTTTTGTTGATCAATCTGGTTTTCAGTTTTCTTCCAGTTTTCTCGTACATTTATAATAATATATTTTTCGTTACTCATTTACGCCTTCTCAAAACTTTTATTTTCTAAAATATAGGTTCCTCGTCATCAAATGTTAGGCCTAGTTAATTATATACTGACGCTTTTTCAAATCTGGTTTCTTTAGTGCTACTTGATATCGTTTCCAGAAACTTTAGACACCAAATATTCAAAAAATTATAATTTTGAACATTTACTTTTAAGCATCGATTTTGTCTCTTTCTCTGATATTTGGGTATATATATTTGTATATCCAGGAGGGTCAGGTGCACTAGACCTCTTCCTCCTTCCATTACTTAGTTGGAATGGACTAATTAATATATTTAGAGTAAATACAAAATGGCTGAAGTAATAGCATAACTTTAAATCTGGTCCTTTTCAGGACAATGTCCATTTATATTCTTCTTTCATTTTTTATTTATTTTTTTTAAATAAGTCTAGAACGTCTCGGGGAGATGTGTTCAGGTCTCTCTTCATCATATATGCAATACCTGTCTAGTTCGCATAACAACTCATTTTTTTCGCCAATTTTTATCAAAATATTTTATTCTACTATGTAGAAGTCTATCTGGTATTGTTTGTGTGTTTGAGTAATTATGCATGAACTTCAATGAAGTGGTTTTAGGTACTCTGTATGCTGATGTAATTAGTGTATTCTGTAATGTTTGGAGTTTGGTTTGTATTTATTTTACACTTACATTGATCCGTGCAGGAGCTGCATAGTCTATTACAGGTCTAATGTATGACTTGTATATTTTAATGATGTTTTCTGGTGTTGTTCCGTATCTTTTACCAGTTAGACTCCCAGCATAGTTTATTCTTTCCCAAATTTTAGTTTTTTATGTTATTTACATGTTTTATCCATGTAAGTTTCGAATCATATGTTAACCCTAAAAATTTTGCAGAAGTAGCAGCTTGGAGAAGCTCTCCGTTCATGTAGATCTGAGGTTGAACTTTTTGATGTTTCGTTGATTTTGAAAATATTATAAATTGTGTCTTCGCTGTATTTATTTTAATTCTATATTTTTCACAATATTCACATAATCTGTTTAGTTGTGGTTGTAAGGTAGGGGCTGCTATTTGTGGTGTAGGTGCACTTTTCCAAATTGCTACATCATCAACGAACTGTGACGCGTATCCATGGTTTGGATCTTTGAGTGGCATATTATTTACATACATGGTGAAGATAATAGGTCTAACCACTCCTCCTTGAGGGACGCCAGCTTGTGTCTCTTATACTAAAAGGTTTGGTTTGAATTTCGGGCAAAGCTACACAAGGGCTATCTGCGTTAGCCGTCCCTAATTTAGCAGTGTAAGACTAGAGAGAAAACAGCTAGTCATCACCACCCACAGCCAACTCTTGGGCTACTATTTTACCAACGAACAATGGGATTGACCGTTACTTTATAACGCCCCCCACGATTGAAAGGGCGAGCATGTTTGGTGCGATGGGAATTCGAACCCGCGACCCTCAGATTACGAGTCGAAGCCTTAACCCACCTGGCCATGCCGGGCCGACATTTTTATATCAATACTGTTCGTATAGTGTGTTGAAAAGTACAGTTATCCCTTGTTAAGCAAGTGAAACAAATAACTTTTATACAATCGGTGTGAAAGAAAAAGGCATTTTTTGATATCAATTCTGTTTATGTAGTGTGGTATAAAAGTAGAAACATAGTTTATTAGTGAAGTAAAACGAAACACTTTTATACAATTGATGTTCAGTTACCTGTTTTAAGAAGAAATGTGGCTAACAGGTTTTATTTTGCTCTATAAAAACCGAACTGATGTGTTTCTTTAAGTTTCAGAAGATGAACGATGAGGATTTCTAATAGTATAATTAGCAGTACAATAAAGACTCGAACAATAATAAAATAACGTCTTCACTGTTCGCTAATAACATATCATTACTATCAAACACCAATTTCAGTAGAACTTATGTGCACTTCGTCTAAACGGCCATATTAGAGTCTTCTAGGTTTCGCATGGAGCTGTTACTAATTTTTAACTACCAAAAGAAAAGGTAAATAATAAAAGTGTTCGACTATTTCATTCGAATGACGAGGTTGACAGGCACTGTTATAATGCACCTGTACCTGAAAAGACAAAGAGTGCTCAGGGGCATCATATTTTGAAACGTATTTGATTAACAACCCAACCCAGTAACGTCAAAGCCATGCAGGCTTGCCAAACACCAGAATGAGCAAATACCGAAAACATATACCGTTATATGTTACGGTCAATCCTAGACTTCATTGATAAAAGAGTAGTCCAAGAATTGGCGGTGTACGGTGATGACTAACCGCCTTCCTTTTTTGTCTTATACTGCTAAATGAGGGGCGACTGGCACTGATAGCCCTCGTGTAGCTTTGCGCGAATTTCAAAAAGTAACAAACTTTGTTCTCTACTCTGTAGTATTACTTTTATAAATTTACGGGTAACATTGTTACCAAATACCATTGCAAACCATAATCATAAAGAAACTAACGAACACAAATTAATAAAAATAAAACTAGTAGAAAAAGATTCAATAAGAAAAGAACACCAATTGGCTTTAAAAGCTAACTTAAATAACATGCTTATTTGAAGAATTTTGGTTTTATTTCTTAAGTCAACCGTTTTCTCCACTTCGGCAACACAGATGGATGGATAACATAACCTAAAGCCAAGTACATAAAGAAATAGATGAAACTGAAAATATAGATTCCATTTTAAAGTTGAATCCGTTCTGAACTGAGCTATTTTCTTTTATACCACGAACATTTTTCATAGAAAGAAATTTATCAACAAAAATATTTTTTTCCAGTTTTCTTGTCTATACATTTCACCTTATACTTTCAGTATACAGACTAATAACAACAGTAGGTTATACTTTTGTTGCTAAGCAACATACTATAAAAACCATTGTTGGAAAGTAGTGTTACCAAACTGCACTGGCTTGAGTGCTAGTATTGTCATATCTATTCTTCTGACTACGCTGAAACTAATTCTGTTGTCTTCAAATGTCCCTATTTTTTCAGTCCAATCATATTAGGATGAGATTATATTAACGAATTGTATATGATTATCTGATTACAGTTACGAACTGCATCTATTGGTTATATTAAATCTGTAAACATAGTTTATCTATACTCAAGACTGATGTCACAATGCCAAACAATGAACCACATTCCATAATCATAACGAGTTCAGCAGAGATTTTTTAAACTGTCACCAAGTGCATCCATGATATATAAAACTATGTTAGAGAGGATATCCTTTTCAAAGTAAAGTCCTTTTGAACCACGTACAAGAAAATGAGCAATGCGTTTATATAATGTGTACCGGATCTAGCCTCAAGTCTAAAGCAAATTCCATGCGGGTAATGTGGATCTGAAAGTGAGTGATCCCAACCAACAAAACGCAAACAAACTAGAAGTGGCATAAAACACAATCAATATAGCAAAGTGGGACACCCATATTTTGGTGCAAGCGTAACATGCCACACTGTAAAGCAACAGAGTTGCCATGATTGATGCCAATGGCACAGGTGCTGTAGTCACAGTTATAACTGCTATGTCACTTCTCTAGGATATGTGTTCCGTGGCAGAGGTAAGAAACGGCATGGAAAACCTGGAAAGTATATGATGAAGCAAGAGGCAGATTTATTAAAGTTAACCAATTCTCGCTAACGGTTGATGATTAAGATTCAGCTGTATTTTGGAAGTTTGTAATTACCATGCTTGATGGGTTCAGAACAGCTAAATATGTCAAAACTGTAAGTCTAGATCTTGTTGGCAGATACATTATGATTCTATGCCACAAACCCAATCAGCTTTGATGTAACATCCAGAGCAACTCGCCTATCATGTGTAATATATATATATATGTGGAAAAGCAACAGTTTGTCTGAGAATAGACTAAACAGGATTAAATTTGGAACACTTCAGCCAATTGCAACAAATCGCCAGAAACTCAAAAACTGTGGCTGCAAGACAGGGTACAACCGTAGATGCAAGTTTTGTTGTTGCTGACTCAATTCGAAACCCGATGTAGTTGTAGATACCAGGATTAGATAAAACTGTAATCTATGGTACGTTATCTACAATAACAATCCACATTAGGTAAAATAGAATAGGAAACATTATAAGATAGAGATAGCTTTAATATACCCGTAAGGCCTGGCATGGCCTAGCGCGTAAGGCGTGCGACTCGTAATCCAAGGGTCGCGGGTTCGCGTCCGCGTCGCGCCAAACATGCTCGCCCTCCCAGCCGTGGGTGCGTTATAATGTTACGGTCAATCCCACTATTCGTTGGTAAAAGAGTAGCCCAAGAGTTGGCGGTGGGTGGTGATGACTAGCTGCCTTCCCTCTAGTCTTACACTGCTAAATTAGGGACGGCTAGCACAGATAGCCCTCGAGTAGCTTTGTGCGAAATTCCAAAACAAACAAACAAATATGCCCGTAAAATATAATCAGGAACCGTTAGCAGTGGACTGGTCTGTTGTCATGGTAGGACTCGTTGACATCATGTCTTTCTCATACGACGTCATAGAAACAATAGAAATATTTAACACTAACGGAAATAGATTTTAACATTGTGAAATTCATAGAGTTAACACTACGTTCACACAACTCGAACAGCTCTATAATTTTCTGTGTGAACATTGAAAATTACATAGAATTGTGATGGATATCTTGAATTTCTTATGGCTAACGTTTTTAATGTGTTTTTTTCACTCATAAATTTAACAGTTAATAATATTCACCCGATTATTCTTTATGTTTGTATTATCATTTGAACAATAAATTGTGTTGTCCACTTAGTTTTTTTCCATTCGCCAGTTCAGCAAGTTTGATCAATGAATTTCCGATCCTTTAGAAGTGACATTTCGTGTAAAGAAGGCTCAATAAGATAAAAAATGAAATGTGACAACCAATGCTGGTTTGTCTATTTCAATCCCTCTCTCTTACAGGGGTAAGTCTACGGACTTACAACGCTAAACTCAGGGGTTCATATCCCCTCGGTAGACTCAACAGATAGCCCGATGTGGCTTTGCTATAAGAAGGCACACACGCACACCTTTAATATCTTCTCTAGGTACTTTCTGTCGTTATTTAGATGACACAGAAGATACTGTGAAGGATTCCTCAGCACGTGTGGCTTCTTTGTTTATTTCAAAATGTTCGTGCAAACCTACAGATGTACCTGATAGCACATCCTTCCATAATCTTAAAGGTAATGACTAGTCGACAGACCGAGAATCATCAGCCCTCAAATTCACATTCTAAACATGCTATTACGTCATTATGGACTCAAATTTCTTTGCAGAGTCTGTTGAAGACACAACAATAAAAATTTCATATTTATGTCGGCAATTCCTAGTACATGAAATAACAACAAAATGTTCGAGAATATTCTTCTATGTCCAAGTGTTATATAACACTTAAAGCGTTATAACACTGTTATAATATATATAATTGGTAATGTTATATTTGTGACATATACTAATTTTATTAAAACGATATTTTTATAGTATGTTTATTTGTCCATTTGTTAGATAGTTTGTTTTTGAATTTTGCGCAAAGATACACGAGGGCTACCTGCGCACGCTGTACCTAATTTAGCAGTGTAAGACTAGAGGGAAGGCAGATAGTCATCACCACCCACCGCCAACTCTTGGGCTACTCTTTTACCAACGTATAGTGGGATTGACCGTCACATTATAACGCTCCCACGGCTGAAAGAGCGAGCATGTTTGGTACGACCGGGATTCGAACCCGCGACCCTCGGAATACGAGTCGAACGCCTTAACACGCTTGGCCATGCCGGGCTAGTATTTGTAGAACATTTGTTTCTATGTCAAATTATATTATTCGTAGAAACATTGGCCAATACAGATTGGAAAAGTCACGTTGTTTTTGTTTATAGTTAAATAGAGTTACACAAGGAGCTATCTGTGTTCTTCCAGTCACGTGTATCGAAACACGTGTTTCTAGCTTAGTATGTCAAAAGACATACTGCTGTGCCACTGGGGGGCGTTACATTATAAATTACAGTTCCTGTATCGTACGACACAGTGAAGGTATAGACTCAAAAAGAACTATGGTTCAAACGTCTCTTGAAACATGGAGAACAGTAAGCAGGGAGAACAGTGAACAATGTTCTACGTTTATGGTTATGAAAACTACATCTGTGATGTTGATGAGTTTTGGTAACTTGGCAACACTTCTAATTAATCACGTGTATATAATGTGTGTTGTATCTATCGCTGTTATATACTTCAGTATACAGCTTTTATTTAATAAGATTACAATTGCAGTGTTATCTCTATATAAGAGTAATATTCGTGTCCTTTTAGACCGTCTGATTTAAGTAAACATTAATTTGTTGGAAGACGTGTTAAACGAAGCACGCTAGGGTCCTTGAGTTGCATGTGAATGTGAATATACGGTATCTATTTGTACGTTCCCGACTACAGTTCACGTTCTGTCAGCCTAATAACGCATTCTTAAAGCGGTTATTAAACAGCTAACGTAATCAAGAGGTTAAGTTATTACCATACGAATATATTGTTAAATTTGCTGTTATCAATAGCGTTACATCAACAATATAAAAATATATTGTTAAAGTTGCTGCTAAACAGGTAACTTTTTCAAGAGCATTACATTATCAATGTAATGATGAAGTGACTGCTAAGTCTGTAGCTTTATCATACACGTTACCACAGCAACTCGTAGGTATACTGTTAATACAAATCGATACATTAACATTTAAACGTCATTAGAGCTTAATTTTTTAAATGTAGACTCACAGCTGGAAGTCATTTTAAATCATCTACCATAAAATCGCTTCCACCTTACTCAATGTTTAATTGCCAACTACACCTTACACGGATAACAATCTGTCTCTTTGAATCCATGCAATGTATCAGTTGGGTTACTACAGCTATGCAGATTACAATGGCTCTCTCTGACTCCGAAATAAGGGCTACCATAAAATCAGGAATAAGCATTTGATTAGTTCAAAACCTGGATTTTATCTTACAAACCTACTTATCCACTCTGCTTTTGAAACATAACAAGCTTCTGTTAAAAAAATGTTAAACAGAGATAGCGGTTCGGATGATACTTTGTCCATGAAAGGTATTACGAGATATAATGTACACTGACAAAAACTAGGCATCCTTTACATTGAACGATTTTGCGATTATCATACAATAATGGAACTCTTGCTTATATGATACTGGAAAAAGCTTTTTATTACGTGATGTGCAACCACCACTTTCGCGAGATTTTTTTCCTGTGTGTACATAGATTTGCAATTGGGGTCACGAACTTACTGTTCCGCCTCCGTTTTATTTTCACAAGAACAACCCTTTTCAAAATTCATTAATTTCATTTACATTATTTTCTTTATAATCGCTATCTGTATCGTAAACTGGATATTAATCACTTTTTAGGACCTCTTTTAGATAAACAACTCACACTCAATCACTTTGTGTGTTTGTAGTAGTGCTACTTTGTAAATGTTATATTAGTATAACATTATCTTATACGAAACAGCACAATTTTATCCAATTTTTAAGTCTATATCTCTAGGGAATAATATAGAATCACTAAGCATTATACATCGTAAATTATCTTGACAAACTAAATAAAGAACACAAGCAGTAATCACCTCGACATATAGTAGAAAATTCTGCAATTTTACATGAAGAAAGGTTTAGCGCCAGACACGTTATTCATCTTCATTTTTCCTTTCGTTCTCTCTTTATACTTTTCATGCAAGCTTATAGCTGTAACAGACTAACATTTTATATTTCTTTTAATATATATGTTTGTTACAGTTTAATATATACTGCTCAAAAAAATTAAAGGAACAAGTGCATATTTCAGTATATTTTTGTCATAACTAAATTTATGTATGAAAACATATCCGTTCGTCTACAAGTGTATTTTGAAGCTTGCAAGTGAAGTTTGAAGCAACTCAAACGAAACTCACTTCACTCAAGGAGAATACAACTCAAGGTACCCTATATAAGGTTGTTACGTGAAACTGTGCATTCCGCATACATTTTCGAAACAAACACCAATATGGATCTTTCGCGGCTCGTTTTGTCAATGTGTACCTTCATCTTGTGTACCCAAGCAGTCAGGCGCCATCTGATAGAGAACGAGGTGGCAAGTGCGGTCCAGATGCTGGAGGATGGCAAGACACAAAGGAGTGTGGCACAGCGCGTCGGTGTGTCACCAAGCGTCATCAATCGCCTTTGGCGACGCTACTAGGAGACAAACTCTTATGGCAGGAGAGCAGATCAAGTCTGTTATCGCTGCACAACAGCCAAAGAGGACCCCTACATCGTGACTACAGCTCTGCGTAACAAATTAACTACGGCTCGGTCACTGCGAAATGCTCTTCACCATTCCATTGGAACCAGTTTGTCGACCCAAACAATTAGAAATCGTTTACACATAGGACGCTTTAGGGCCAGGCGGCCTGCAAGAGGTATTATTGGCTACTGTGCAGACAGATTGGAGTTTGCTCGTCAGCACTTGGGCTGGGAATTTCGTCAATGGGCCGCCGTGCTGTAGACAGACGAGAAAAAGTTCACTGTGTCTCGTGATGATAGACGTGCGAGAGTATGAAGACGTCGATGAGAGCGATTTTTCGTCTGTAACATTGTGCAAGTCGACGCTTGTAAAGGAGGTTCTGTAATGGTCTGGGCAGGCACATGCTTGGGTGGCCACACAGACTTACTCATACTCGACAGGAGTGCTCTGAACGCACAACGATATAAAGACGAAATTCTGGAACCCATTGTAAGGCCTTTTGCCGGTGCTGTCGGCGATGGGTTTATTTTCATGGAGGTTAACGCACGAGCACACGTCGCCAGACTGTGTGTGGACTTTACGAGGAAGGAATAGAGACTTTTGAGTAGTCCGCCAAATCTCCAGATTTAAATCCGATTGAACATTGTTGGATATGTTGACGAGGCGTGTTAGTGAACGCTAGCACCCTCCTCAGAATGTACAGGAACTCCGACAAGCCCTAGTAGACGAGTGGACTGCCATACCCCAAGTTAACATCGATAGACTGATTTGAAGTGTGCCAAATCAGTGTCAGGAGTGTGTCAC
>NC_134828.1:90040861-90144937 GCF_004210375.1 Tachypleus tridentatus
AATTAATTGTTAAAAAAAAGAGGTGTATTAATTGTTAAAAGAAAGAAGTGTATTAATCTGTTAAAACAAAGAGGCGTATAACTTGTTAAAAAGAGGTGTATAAATCACAAAGTTCAAAGAGGTATTAATTGTTAAAAGAAAGAGGTGTATTAACTCTGTTAAAAGAAAGAGCGTAAAATTAAAACTAGAGCGTAAAACAAAGAGTAAGTGCATTAATTTTGTTGCGTTGAAAGAGGTGTATTAATTGTTAAAAACAAAAGAGGCATTAATTAATTGTTAAAAGAAAGAGGTGTATTAATTTGTTAAAAGAAAGAGGTGTATTAATTCACAAAAAAAAAAGAGGTAAAATAACTCATTAAAACAAAGAGGTGCATTAACTGTTAAAAGAAAGAGGCGCATTAAATTGCGCAAAAGAAAAAAGGCGCATTGTCTGGTTAAAACAAAGAGGTTGCATTAACTGTTAAAAAAAAGAAAGAGGTGCATTAACTTGTTAGCAAGTAATCCCATGTTGCTTGTTAAAAGAAAGAGGCGTATAAACTCACAAAACCAAGAGGTGGCATTAACTGTTAAAAGAGAAAAAGGTGTATTAATCTGTTAAAAAAAAAGAAAAAGAGTGTACTAATCTGTTCAAAACAAAGAGGTGTATTTAACTGTTAAAACCAAGAGGTGCATTACTTCAGCAAAGAAAGAGAGGTAATAACTGTTAAAAAAAGAGATCGTATTAATTATTAAAAGAAAGAGGTGTATTAATTGTTAAAAAAGAGGTATATTAACTTGTTAAAAGAAAGAGGTGTATTAATTGTTAAAACAAAGAGGTGTAATAATTTGTTAAAAAAAAGAGGTGCATTAATCTGTTAAAACAAAAGAGGTATATTAATTAATTAAAAAGAAAGAGGCGTATTAATCTGTTAAAAGAAAGAGGTATACTAATCTAAAAAAAAGAGGTGTATAAACTGTTAAACAGAAAGAAGTGTATTAACTCTGTTAAAAGAAAGAGGTGTATAAACTGTTAAAAAAGAGGTGTATAAATTGTTAAAACAAAGAGGTATATATTAACTGTTAAAAGAAAGAGGCGTATTAATCTGTTAAAAGAAAGAGGTGTATTAACTTGTCAAAACAAAGAGGTATTAATCTGTTAAAAAGAAAGAGGTGTTTTTAATCTGTTAAAACAAAGAGGTGTATTAACTTGTTAAAAGAAAGAGGTGTAATAATCTGTTAAAAAACGTGAGTGCATTAATTTGTTAAAAAAAAGAGGTGTATTAATTGTTACAAAAAAACAAAGAGGTGTATTAATTTATTAAAAGAAAGAGGCGTATAAATTAAGAGTTAAAAGAAAGAGGTATTAATTAATTCATTAAAAAAAAAGAGGTGTATAAACTGATAAAAAAAGAGTGTCATTAACTGTTAAAAGAAAGAGGTGTATAAACTGTTAAAAGAAAGAGGTGTATAAATCTGTTAAAAAGAGGTTTTGAACTGTTAAAACAAAGAGGTGTACTTAATCTGTTAAAAGAAAGAGGTGTATTAACTGTTAAAAGAAAGAAACGTTTTAATTCATTAAAACAAAGAGGTGTATAAATCATTAAAAAGAAAAAGGTGTATTAACTGTTAAAAGAAAGAGGTGTATTTAATTGTTAAAACAAAAGAGTGTGTATAAACTGTTAAAGAAAGAGGTGAATAAATTGTTAAAAGAAAGAAGCGCATTAATTGTTAAAAAGAAAGAGGTGCATAACTGTTAAAAAAGAGGTATATAACTGTTAAAACAAAGAGGTATATTAATTGTTGTAAAAGAAAGAGGTGTATTAAACTGTTAAAAGAAAGAGGTATAATTAACTGTTAAAAACAAAGAGGTGCATAAATTCGTTAAAAGAAAAAAAGTGTATTAATTGTTAAAAGAAAAAAGTGCATTAATCTTGTTAAAACCAAGAGGCGCATTACTGTCCAGTAAAAGAAAAGAGTGTATTAATTCATCAAAAAAAAGAGATGCATTAATCTGTTAAAAAGAAAGAGAAAGTGCATTAATTGTTAAAAAAAGAGGTGCATTAATCTGTTAAAAAAAAAAGAGGTGTATTAACTGTTAAAAAAAGAGGTATATTAACTATTAAAAGAAAGAGGCGTATAAACTGTTAAAAAAGAAAGGAGGGTATAATTAAAAAAAAGAGGTGTATAAACTGTTAAAAAGAAAGAAGGCATTGTAATAACTGTTAAAAGAAAGAGGTGTATAAACTGTTAAAAAGAGGTGTATAAACTTATTAAAACGAAGAGGTATAATTAATTGTTAAAAGAAAGAGGTGTATTAATCTGTTAAAAGAAAGAGGTGTATTAATTGTTAAAACAAAGAGGTGTATTAATTGTTAAAAGAAAGAGGTGTTTTAATCTTGTTAAAAAGTTCAAAGAGGTACAAGTTAACTTGTTAAAAGAAAGAAGTGTATAAACTGTTAAAACAAAGAGTATGCACATCTGTCAAAAAGAAAGAGAGGTATTAATTTGTTAAAAGAAAGATATGTACATAAATCTGTTAAAACAAAGAGGTGCCATAACTCTGAAAAGAAAGAGGTGTAATTAACTGTTTAAAAGAAAGAGATGTATAAACTGTTAAAACAAAAGAGGCGTATTACTTGGAAAAAAAGAAAGAGGTGTATTAATCATTAAAAGAAAGAGGTGTATTAATTGTTAAAAAAGAGAGGTGTATTAACTGTTAAAACAAAGAGGCGCATTACTGTTAAAAGAAAGAGGTGTAATAATAATCTGTTAAAACCAAGAGTATGTATTAATCTGTTAAAAGAAAAATGTGCATTAATTGTTAAAAAGAAAGAGGTGTATAAATTGTTTAAACAAAGAGGCGTATTACATTTGAAAAGAAAGAGGTGTATTTTATTGTTAAAAGAAAGAGATGTATTAATTGTTAAAGTTAAAGAGGTTAATAAACTGTTAAAACAAAGAGGCGTATTAATTGTTAAAACAAAGAGAGAGTATTAATTTGTAAAAAAGAAAGAGGTGCATTAACTGTTAAAACAAAGAGGTATATTAATTATTAAAGAAAGAGGTGCATAAATTGTTAAAAGAAAGAGGTATGTTTACCTTAAAAAAGATGCGAATAAACTGTTGCAAAGAAAGCTGTGTGCATTAATTGTTAAAAGAAAGAGGTGTATAAACTGTTAAAAAGAGGTGTATAATTGTTAAATAAAACAGAGAGGCATATTAATTGTTAAAAGAAAGAGGTATATTAATCTGTTAAAAGAAAGAGGTGTATAAATTATTGTTAAGAAAAAGGTGCATTAATTGTTAAAAAGAAAAGTGTATTAATTGTTAAACAAAGAGGTGTATTAACTGTTAAAACAAAGAGGCGTATTACTATTAAACGCAAAACGTGTATTAATTGTTAAAAAAGAGACGCATTAATATGTTAAAAGAAAGAGGTGTATTAATTGTTAAAAAAAGAGGTGCATTAACTGTTAAAAGAAAGAGGTGTATTAATCAAAATAAAAACAAAGAGGTGTATTAATTAATAAAAAAAAAGAGGTGTATTAATCTGTTAAACAAAGAGGTATATTAATTCATTAAAAGAAAGAGGCGTATAAACTGTTAAAAGAAAGAGGTATATTAATTTAAAACAAAGAGGTACAAATCATGTTAAAAGAAAGAAGTGCATTAATTTGTTAAAAGAAAGAGGTGTATAAACTGTTAAAAAGAGGTGTATAAATCTGTACAAAACAAAGAGGTAGTATTAATTGTTAAAAGAAAGAGGTGCATTAATTGTTAAAAGAAAGAGGTGTATTAATTGTTAAAACAAAGAGGTGTATTAATTGTTAAAAAGAAAGAGGTGTTTTAATTGTTAAAACAAAGAGGTATGTTAACTGTTAAAAGAAAGAGGCTGTATAAACTGTTAAAAAAGAGGTGCATAAACTGTTAAAAAAAAGAGGTATATTAATCTGTTAAAAAAAAGAAAGAGGTAATTAATCAATGCCAAAAAAAAGAGGTAAAATATTAATGTTAAAACAAAGAGGTGTATTAATTGTTAAAAAAAAAGAGGTGTATTAATTGTTAAAACAAAGAGGTATATTAATTCATTAAAAGAAAGAGGTGTATAAATTGTTAAAAGAAAGAGGTATATTAATTTAAAAAAAAGAGGTGTATAAATTGTTAAAAAAGAAAGAGGTGTATTAATTGTTAAAAGAAAGAGGTGTATAAATTGTTAAAAAGAGGTGTATAAATTGTTAAAACAAAGAGGTATATTAATTGTTAAAAGAAAGAGGTGTATTAATTGTTAAAAGAAAGAGGTGTATTAATTGTTAAAAAGAGGTGTATAAATTGTTAAAACAAAGAGGTATATTAATTGTTAAAAGAAAGAGGTATATTAATTGTTAAAACAAAGAGGTGTATAAATTATTAAAAGAAAAAGGTGTATTAATTGTTAAAAGAAAAAAGTGTATTAATTGTTAAAACAAAGAGGTGTATTAATTGTTAAAACCAAGAGGTGTATTAATTGTTAAAACGAAAAGCGCATTAATTGTTAAAAAAAGAGACGTATTAATTGTTAAAAGAAAGAGGTGTATTAATTGTTAAAAAAAGAGGTGTATTAATTGTTAAAAGAAAGAGGTGTATTAATTGTTAAAACAAAGAGGTGTATTACTTGTTAAAAAAAAAGAGGTGTATTAATTGTTAAAACAAAGAGGTATGTTAATTATTAAAAGAAAGAGGCGTATAAATTGTTAAAAGAAAGAGGTATACGACCTAAAAAAAAAAGAGGTGTATAAATTGTTAAAAGAAAGAAGTGTATTAATTGTTAAAAGAAAGAGGTGTATAAATTGTTAAAAAGAGGTGTTTTAATTGTTAAAACAAAGAGGTATGTTAATTGTTAAAAGAAAGAGGTGTATAAATTGTTAAAAAGAGGTGTATAAACTGTTAAAACAAAGAGGTATATTAATTGTTAAAAGAAAGAGGTGTATTAATTGTTAAAAAAAGAGTGTATTAATTGTTAAAACAAAGAGGTGTATTAATTGTTAAAAGAAAGAGGTGTATTAATTGTTAAAAAAGAGGTGTATAAATTGTTAAAAGAAAGAGGCGTGCATTACTTTGAAAAGAAAAATGTGTATTAATTGTTAAAACAAAGAGGTATATTAATTCATTAAAAGAAAGAGGCGTATAAATTGTTAAAAGAAAGAGGTATATTAATTGTTAAAAAAAGAGGTGTATAAATTGATAAAAGAAAGAAGTCTATTAATTGTTAAAAGAAAGAGGTGTATAAATTGTTAAAAGAAAGAGGTGTATAAATTGTTAAAAAGAGGTTTTAAATTGTTAAAACAAAGAGGTATATTAATTGTTAAAAGAAAGAGGTGTATTAATTGTTAAAAGAAAGAAATGTTTTAATTGTTAAAACAAAGAGGTGTATAAATTATTAAAAGAAAAAGGTGTATTAATTGTTATAAGAAAGAGGTGTGTTAATTGTTAAAACAAAGAGGTGTATAAATTGTTAAAAAGAGGTGAATAAATTGTTAAAAGAAAGAAGTGTATTAATTGTTAAAAGAAAGAGGTGTATAAATTGTTAAAAAGAGGTGTATAAATTGTTAAAACAAAGAGGTATATTAATTGTTAAAAGAAAGAGGTGTATTAATTGTTAAAAGAAAGAGGTATATTAATTGTTAAAACAAAGAGGTGTATAAATTATTAAAAGAAAAAAGTGTATTAATTGTTAAAAGAAAAAAGTGTATTAATTGTTAAAACTAAGAGGCGTATTACTTGTGCAAAGAAAAAGGTGTATTAATTGTTACAAAAAAAAGAGACGTATTAATTGTTAAAAGAAAGAGGTGTATTAATTGTTAAAAAAAGAGGTGTATTAATTGTTAAAAAAAAGAGGTGTATTAATTGTTAAAACAAAGAGGTATATTAATTATTAAAAGAAAGAGGCGTATAAATTGTTAAAAGAATGAGGTATATTAATTTAAAAAAAAAGAGGTGTATAAATTGTTAAAAGAAAGAAGTGTATTAATTGTTAAAAGAAAGAGGTGTATAAATTGTTAAAAAGAGGTGTATAAATTGTTAAAACAAAGAGGTATATTAATTGTTAAAAGAAAGAGGTGTATTAATTGTTAAAAGAAAGAGGTGTATTAATTGTTAAAACAAAGAGGTGTATTACTTGTTAAAAGAAAGAGGTGTTTTAATTGTTAAAACAAAGAGGTATGTTAATTGTTAAAAGAAAGAAGTGTATAAATTGTTAAAACAAAGAGGCGTATTATTGTTAAAAAAAAAAGAGTGTATTAATTGTTAAAAGAAAGAGGTGTATAAATTGTTAAAACAAAGAGGCGTATTACTTCTGAAAAGAAAGAGGTGTATTAATTGTTAAAAGAAAGAGATGTATTAATTGTTAAAAGAGAGAGGTGTATAAATTGTTAAGACAAAGAGGCGTATTACTTGTTAAAAGGAATAGGTGTAATAATTGTTAAAACTAAGAGGCGTATTAATTGTTAAAAGAAAATGTGTATTAATTGTTAAAAGAAAGAGGTGTATAAATTGTTTAAAACAAAGAGGCGTATTACTTCTGAAAAGAAAGAGGTGTATTTATTGTTAAAAGAAAGAGATGTATTAATTGTTAAAAGAAAGAGGTTAATAAATTGTTAAAACAAAGAGGCGTATTAATTGTTAAAACAAAGAGTCGTATTACTTGTTAAAAGAAAGAGGTGTATTAATTGTTAAAACAAAGAGGTATATTAATTATTAAAAGAAAGAGGCGTATAAATTGTTAAAAGAAAGAGGTATATTAATTTAAAAAAAAGAGGTGAATAAATTGTTAAAAGAAAGAAGTGTATTAATTGTTAAAAGAAAGAGGTGTATAAATTGTTAAAAAGAGGTGTATAAATTGTTAAAACAAAGAGGTATATTAATTGTTAAAAGAAAGAGGTATATTAATTGTTAAAACAAAGAGGTGTATAAATTATTAAAAGAAAAAGGTGTATTAATTGTTAAAAGAAAAAAGTGTATTAATTGTTAAAACAAAGAGGTGTATTAATTGTTAAAACTAAGAGGCGTATTACTTGTGCAAACGAAAAAGGTGTATTAATTGTTAAAAAAAAGAGACGTATTAATTGTTAAAAGAAAGAGGTGTATTAATTGTTAAAAAAGAGGTGTATTAATTGTTAAAAGAAAGAGGTGTATTAATTGTTAAAACAAAGAGGTGTATTACTTGTTAAAAAAAAGAGGTGTATTAATTGTTAAAACAAAGAGGTATATTAATTATTAAAAGAAAGAGGCGTATAAATTGTTAAAAGAAAGAGGTATATTAATTTTAAAAAAAAGAGGTGTATAAATTGTTAAAAGAAAGAAGTGTATTAATTGTTAAAAGAAAGAGGTGTATAAATTGTTAAAAAGAGGTGTATAAATTGTTAAAACAAAGAGGTATATTAATTGTTAAAAGAAAGAGGTGTATTAATTGTTAAAAGAAAGAGGTGTATTAATTGTTAAAACAAAGAGGTGTATTACTTGTTAAAAGAAAGAGGTGTTTTAATTGTTAAAACAAAGAGGTATGTTATTTGTTAAAAGAAAGAGGTGTATAAATTGTTAAAAAGAGGTGTATAAATTGTTAAAACAAAGAGGTATATTAATTGTTAAAAGAAAGAGGTGTATTAATTGTTAAAAGAAAGAGGTGTATTAATTGTTAAAACAAAGAGGTGTATTACTTGTTAAAAAAAAGAGGTGTATTAATTGTTAAAACAAAGAGGTATATTAATTATTAAAAGAAAGAGGCGTATAAATTGTTAAAAAAAGAGGTATATTATTTAAAAAAAAAGAGGTGTATAAATTGTTAAAAGAAAGAAGTGTATTAATTGTTAAAAGAAAGAGGTGTATAAATTGTTAAAAGAGGTGTATAAATTGTTAAAACAAAGAGGTATATTAATTGTTAAAAGAAAGAGGTGTATTAACTGTTAAAAGAAAGAGGTGTATTAATTGTTAAAAAAGAGGTGTATAAACTGTTAAAACAAAGAGGTATATTATTTGTTAAAAAAGAAAGAGGTATATTAATTGTTAAAACAAAGAGGTGTATAAATTATTAAAAGAAAAAGGTGTATTAATTGTTAAAAGAAAAAAGTGTATTAATTGTTAAAACAAAGAGGTGTATTAATTGTTAAAACTAAGAGGCGTATTAATTTGTGCAAAAGAAAAAGGTGTATTAATTGTTTAAAAAGAGACGTATTAATTGTTAAAAGAAAGAGGTGTATTAATTGTTAAAAAAAGAGGTGTATTAATTGTTAAAAGAAAGAGGTGTATTAATTGTTAAAACAAAGAGGTGTATTACTTGTTAAAAAAAGAGGTGTATTAATTGTTAAAACAAAGAGGTATATTAATTATTAAAAGAAAGAGGCGTATAAATTGTTAAAAGAAAGAGGTATATTAATTTAAAAAAAAAAAGAGGTGTATAAATTGTTAAAAGAAAGAAGTGCATTAATTGTTAAAAGAAAGAGGTGTATAAATTGTTAAAAAGAGGTGTATAAATTGTTAAAACAAAGAGGTATATATATTGTTAAAAGAAAGAGGTGTATTAATTGTTAAAAGAAAGAGGTGTATTAATTGTTAAAACAAAGAGGTGTATTACTTGTTAAAAGAAAGAGGTGTTTTAATTGTTAAAACAAAGAGGTATGTTAATTGTTAAAAGAAAGAGGTGTATAAATTGTTAAAAGAGGTGTATAAATTGTTAAAACAAAGAGGTATATTAATTGTTAAAAGAAAGAGGTGTATTAATTGTTAAAAGAAAAAGGTGTATTAATTGTTAAAACAAAGAGGTGTATTACTTGTTAAAAAAAAGAGGTGTATTAATTGTTAAAACAAAGAGGTATATTAATTATTAAAAGAAAGAGGCGTATAAACTGTTAAAAGAAAGAGGTATATTAATTAAAAAAAAAAAGAGGTGTATAAATTGTTAAAAGAAAGAAGTGTATTAATTGTTAAAAGAAAGAGGTGTATAAATTGTTAAAAAAGAGGTGTATAAACTGTTAAAACAAAGAGGTATATTAATTGTTAAAAGAAAGAGGTGTATTAATTGTTAAAAGAAAGAGGTGTATTAATTGTTAAAACAAAGAGGTGTATTACTTGTTAAAAAAAAGAGGTGTATTAATTGTTATAAGAAAGAGGTGTGTTAATTGTTAAAACAAAGAGGTGTATAAATTGTTAAAAAGAGGTGAATAAATTGTTAAAAGAAAGAAGTGTATTAATTGTTAAAAGAAAGAGGTGTATAAATTGTTAAAAAGAGGTGTATAAATTGTTAAAAAAAGAGGTATATTAATTGTTAAAAGAAAGAGGTGTATTAATTGTTAAAAGAAAGAGGTATATTAATTGTTAAAACAAAGAGGTGTATAAATTATTAAAAGAAAAGGGTGTATTAATTGTTAAAAGAAAAAAGTGTATTAATTGTTAAAACATAGAGGTGTATTAATTGTTAAAACCAAGAGGCGTATTACTTGTTAAAAGAAAAGGTGTATTAATTGTTAAAAAAAAGAGACGTATTAATTGTTAAAAGAAAGAGGTGTATTAATTGTTAAAAAAAAGAGGTGTATTAATTGTTAAAAGAAAGAGGTGTATTAATTGTTAAAACAAAGAGGTGTATTAACTTGTTAAAAAAAAAGAGGTGTATTAATTGTTAAAACAAAGAGGTATATTAATTATTAAAAGAAAGAGGCGTATAAATTGTTAAAAGAATGAGGTATATTAATTTAAAAAAAAAAGAGGTGTATAAATTGTTAAAAGAAAGAAGTGTATTAATTGTTAAAAGAAAGAGGTGTATAAATTGTTAAAAAGAGGTGTATAAATTGTTAAAACAAAGAGGTATATTAATTGTTAAAAGAAAGAGGTGTATTAATTGTTAAAAGAAAGAGGTATATTAATTGTTAAAACAAAGAGGTGTATAAATTATTAAAAGAAAAAGGTGTATTAATTGTTAAAAGAAAAAAGTGTATTAATTGTTAAAACATAGAGGTGTATTAATTGTTAAAACTAAGAGGCGTATTACTTGTGCAAAGAAAAAGGTGTATTAATTGTTAAAAAAAGAGACGTATTAATTGTTAAAAGAAAGAGGTGTATTAATTGTTAAAAAAGAGGTGTATTAATTGTTAAAAGAAAGAGGTGTATTAATTGTTAAAACAAAGAGGTGTATTACTTGTTAAAAAAAAGAGGTGTATTAATTGTTAAAACAAAGAGGTATATTAATTATTAAAAGAAAGAGGCGTATAAATTGTTAAAAGAAAGAGGTATATTAATTTTTAAAAAAAGAGGTGTATAAATCTGTTAAAAGAAAGAAGTGTATTAATTGTTAAAAGAAAGAGGTGTATAAATTGTTTAAAAAAACAGGTGTATAAATTGTTAAAACAAAGAGGTATATTAATTGTTAAAAGAAAGAGGTGTATTAATTGTTAAAAGAAAGAGGTATATTAATTGTTAAAACAAAGAGGTGTATAAATTATTAAAAGAAAAAGGTGTATTAATTGTTAAAAGAAAAAGTGTATTAATTGTTAAAACAAAGAGGTGTATTAATTGTTAAAACTAAGAGGCGTATTACTTGTGCAAAGAAAAAGGTGTATTAATTGTTAAAAAAAAGAGACGTATTAATTGTTAAAAGAAAGAGGTGTATTAATTGTTAAAAAAAGAGGTGTATTAATTGTTAAAAGAAAGAGGTGTATTAATTGTTAAAACAAAGAGGTGTATTACTTGTTAAAAAAAAGAGGTGTATTAATTGTTAAAACAAAGAGGTATATTAATTATTAAAAGAAAGAGGCGTATAAATTGTTAAAAGAAAGAGGTATATTAATTTAAAAAAAAGAGGTGTATAAATTGTTAAAAGAAAGAAGTGTATTAATTGTTAAAAGAAAGAGGTGTATAAATTGTTAAAAGAGGTGTATAAACTGTTAAAACAAAGAGGTATATTAATTGTTAAAAGAAAGAGGTGTATTAATTGTTAAAAAAAAGAGGTATATTAATTGTTAAAACAAAGAGGTGTATAAATTATTAAAAGAAAAAGGTGTATTAATTGTTAAAAGAAAAAAGTGTATTAATTGTTAAAACATAGAGGTGTATTAATTGTTAAAACTAAGAGGCGTATTACTTGTGCAAAGAAAAAGGTGTATTAATTGTTAAAAAAAAGAGACGTATTAATTGTTAAAAGAAAGAGGTGTATTAATTGTTAAAAAAAGAGGTGTATTAATTGTTAAAAGAAAGAGGTGTATTAATTGTTAAAACAAAGAGGTGTATTAATTGTTAAAAAAAAGAGGTGTATTAATTGTTAAAACAAAGAGGTATATTAATTATTAAAAGAAAGAGGCGTATAAATTGTTAAAAGAAAGAGGTATATTAATTTAAAAAAAAAAGAGGTGTATAAATTGTTAAAAGAAAGAAGTGTATTAATTGTTAAAAGAAAGAGGTGTATAAATTGTTAAAAAGAGGTGTATAAATTGTTAAAACAAAGAGGTATATTAATTGTTAAAAGAAAGAGGTGTATTAATTGTTAAAAGAAAGAGGTGTATTAATTGTTAAAACAAAGAGGTGTATTACTTCTAAATGAAAGAGGTGTTTTAATTGTTAAAACAAAGAGGTATGTTAATTGTTAAAAGAAAGAAGTGTATAAATTGTTAAAACAAAGAGGCGTATTATTAATTGTTAAAAGAAAGAGGTGTATTAATTGTTAAAAAAAAGAGGTGTATAAATTGTTAAAACAAAGAGGCGTATTACTTTGAAAAGAAAAATGTGTATTAATTGCTAAAACAAAGAGGTATATTAATTATTAAAAGAAAGAGGCGTATAAATTGTTAAAAGAAAGAGGTATATTAATTGTTAAAAAAAGAAATGTATAAATTGATAAAAGAAAGAAGTCTATTAATTGTTAAAAGAAAGAGGTGTATAAATTGTTAAAAAGAGGTTTTAAATTGTTAAAACAAAGAGGTATATTAATTGTTAAAAGAAAGAGGTGTATTAATTGTTAAAAGAAAGAAATGTTTTAATTGTTAAAACAAAGAGGTGTATAAATTATTAAAAGAAAAAGGTGTATTAATTGTTATAAGAAAGAGGTGTGTTAATTGTTAAAACAAAGAGGTGTATAAATTGTTAAAACTAAGAGGCGTATTAATTGTTAAAAGAAAAAGGTGTATTAATTGTTAAAAGAAAGAGGTGTATAAATTGTTAAAACAAAGAGGCGTATTACTTCTGAAAACAAAGAGGTGTATTAATTGTTAAAAGAAAGAGATGTATTAATTGTTAAAAGAGAGAGGTGTATAAATTATTAAGACAAAGAGGCGAATTACTTGTTAAAAGGAATAGGTGTAATAATTGTTAAAACTAAGAGGCGTATTAATTGTTAAAAGAAAAAGGTGTATTAATTGTTAAAAGAAAGAGGTGTATAAATTGTTTAAACAAAGAGGCGTATTACTTCTGAAAAGAAAGAGGTGTATTTATTGTTAAAAGAAAGAGATGTATTAATTGTTAAAAGAAAGAGGTTAATAAATTGTTAAAACAAAGAGGCGTATTAATTGTTAAAACAAAGAGTCGTATTACTTGTTAAAACAAAGAGGTATATTAATTGTTAAAAGAAAGAGGTGTATTAATTGTTAAAAGAAAGAGGTATATTAATTGTTAAAACAAAGAGGTGTATAAATTATTAAAAGAAAAAGGTGTATTAATTGTTAAAAGAAAAAAGTGTATTAATTGTTAAAACATAGAGGTGTATTAATTGTTAAAACCAAGAGGCGTATTACTTAAAAGCAAAAAGAAAAGGTGTATTAATTGTTAAAAAAAAGAGACGTATTAATTGTTAAAAGAAAGAGGTGTATTAATTGTTAAAAAAAGAGTGTATTAATTGTTAAAAGTAAGAGGTGTATTAATTGTTAAAACAAAGAGGTGTATTACTTGTTAAAAAAAAGAGGTGTATTAATTGTTAAAACAAAGAGGTATATTAATTATTAAAAGAAAGAGGCGTATAAATTGTTAAAAGAAAGAGGTATATTAATTTAAAAAAAAAAAGGTGTATAAATTGTTAAAAGAAAGAAGTGTATTAATTGTTAAAAGAAAGAGGTGTATAAATTGTTAAAAAGAGGTGTATAAATTGTTAAAACAAAGAGGTATATTAATTGTTAAAAGAAAGAGGTGTATTAATTGTTAAAAGAAAGAGGTATATTAATTGTTAAAACAAAGAGGTGTATAAATTATTAAAAGAAAAAGATGTATTAATTGTTAAAAGAAAAAAGTGTATTATTGTTAAAACATAGAGGTGTATTAATTGTTAAAACAAAGAGGCGTATTAATTGTTAAAAGAAAAGGTGTATTAATTGTTAAAAAAAAGAGACGTATTAATTGTTAAAAGAAAGAGGTGTATTAATTGTTAAAAAAAGAGGTGTATTAATTGTTAAAAGAAAGAGGTGTATTAATTGTTAAAACAAAGAGGTGTATTACTTGTTAAAAAAAAGAGGTGTATTAATTGTTAAAACAAAGAGGTATATTAATTATTAAAAGAAAGAGGCGTATAAATTGTTAAAAGAAAGAGGTATATTAATTTAAAAAAAAAGAGGTGTATAAATTGTTAAAAGAAAGAAGTGTATTAATTGTTAAAAGAAAGAGGTGTATAAATTGTTAAAAAGAGGTGTATAAATTGTTAAAACAAAGAGGTATATTAATTGTTAAAAGAAAGAGGTGTATTAATTGTTAAAAAAAAGAGGTATATTAATTGTTAAAACAAAGAGGTGTATAAATTATTAAAAGAAAAAGGTGTATTAATTGTTAAAAGAAAAAAAAAAGTATTAATTGTTAAAACAAAGAGGTGTATTAATTGTTAAAACTAAGAGGCGTATTAATTGCATTAAAAGAAAAAGGTGTATTAATTGTTAAAAAAAGAGACGTATTAATTGTTAAAAGAAAGAGGTGTATTAATTGTTAAAAAAAAGAGTGTATTAATTGTTAAAAAGAAAGAGGTGTATTAATTGTTAAAACAAAGAGGTGTATTAACTTGTTAAAAAAAAAGAGGTGTATTAATTGTTAAAACAAAGAGGTATATTAATTATTAAAAGAAAGAGGCGTATAAATTGTTAAAAGAAAGAGGTATATTAATTTAAAAAAAAAAGAGGTGTATAAATTGTTAAAAGAAAGAAGTGTATTAATTGTAAAAGAAAGAGGTGTATAAATTGTTAAAAAAGAGGTGTATAAATTGTTAAAACAAAGAGGTATATTAATTGTTAAAAGAAAGAGGTGTATTAATTGTTAAAAGAAAGAGGTATATTAATTGTTAAAACAAAAGGTGTATAAATTATTAAAAGAAAAGGTGTATTAATTGTTAAAAGAAAAAGTGTATTAATTGTTAAAACAAAGAGGTGTATTAATTGTTAAAACAAAGAGGCGTATTAATTGTAAAAGAAAAAGGTGTATTAATTGTTAAAAAAAAGAGATGTATTAATTGTTAAAAGAAAGAGGTGTATTAATTGTTAAAACAAAGAGGTGTATTAATTGTTAAAAGAAAGAGGTGTATTAATTGTTAAAACAAAGAGGTGTATTATTTGTTAAAAGAAAGAGGTGTATTAATTGTTAAAACAAAGAGGTATATTAATTATTAAAAGAAAGAGGCGTATAAATTGTTAAAAGAAAGAGGTATATTAATTGTTAAAAAAAGAGGTGTAGAAATTGTTAAAAGAAAGAAGTGTATTAATTGTTAAAAGAAAGAGGTGTAGAAATTGTTAAAACAAAGAGGTATATTAATTGTTAAAAGAAAGAGGTGTATTAATTGTTAAAAGAAAGAGGTATATTAATTGTTAAAACAAAGAGGTGTATAAATTATTAAAAGAAAAAGGTGTATTAATTGTTAAAAGAAAAAAGGTGTATTAATTGTTAAAACAAAGAGGTGTATTAATTGTTAAAAGAAAGAAGTGTATTAATTGTTAAAAGAAAGAGGTGTATAAATTGTTAAGACAAATAGGTTTATTAATTATTAAAAGGAAGAGGTGTAATAATTGTTATAAGAAAGAGGTGTGTTAATTGTTAAAACAAAGAGGTGTATTAATTGTTAACAGAAAGAGGTGTATTAATTGTTAAAACAAAGAGGTGTATTAACTTGTAAAAAAAAAAAGAGGTGTATTAATTGTTAAAACAAAGAGGTATATTAATTATTAAAAGAAAGAGGCGTATAAATTGTTAAAAGAAAGAGGTATATTAATTTAAAAAAAAAAAGAGGTGTATAAATTGTTAAAAGAAAGAAGTGTATTAATTGTTAAAAGAAAGAGGTGTATAAATTGTTAAAAAGAGGTGTATAAATTGTTAAAACAAAGAGGTATATTAATTGTTAAAAGAAAGAGGTGTATTAATTGTTAAAAAAAAGAGGTATATTAATTGTTAAAACAAAGAGGTGTATAAATTATTAAAAGAAAAAGGTGTATTAATTGTTAAAAGAAAAAAGTGTATTAATTGTTAAAACATAGAGGTGTATTAATTGTTAAAACTAAGAGGCGTATTACTTGTGCAAAGAAAAAGGTGTATTAATTGTTAAAAAAAAGAGACGTATTAATTGTTAAAAGAAAGAGGTGTATTAATTGTTAAAAAAAGAGGTGTATTAATTGTTAAAAGAAAGAGGTGTATTAATTGTTAAAACAAAGAGGTGTATTACTTGTTAAAAAAAAGAGGTGTATTAATTGTTAAAACAAAGAGGTATATTAATTATTAAAAGAAAGAGGCGTATAAATTGTTAAAAGAAAGAGGTATATTAATTTAAAAAAAAGAGGTGTATAAATTGTTAAAAGAAAGAAGTGTATTAATTGTTAAAAGAAAGAGGTGTATAAATTGTTAAAAAGAGGTGTATAAATTGTTAAAACAAAGAGGTATATTAATTGTTAAAAGAAAGAGGTGTATTAATTGTTAAAAAAAAGAGGTATATTAATTGTTAAAACAAAGAGGTGTATAAATTATTAAAAGAAAAAGGTGTATTAATTGTTAAAAGAAAAAAGTGTATTAATTGTTAAAACAAAGAGGTGTATTAATTGTTAAAACTAAGAGGCGTATTACTTGTGCAAAGAAAAAGGTGTATTAATTGTTAAAAAAAAGAGACGTATTAATTGTTAAAAGAAAGAGGTGTATTAATTGTTAAAAAAAGAGGTGTATTAATTGTTAAAAGAAAGAGGTGTATTAATTGTTAAAACAAAGATGTGTATTACTTGTTAAAAAAAAGAGGTGTATTAATTGTTAAAACAAAGAGGTATATTAATTATTAAAAGAAAGAGGCGTATAAATTGTTAAAAGAAAGAGGTATATTAATTTAAAAAAAAAGAGGTGTATAAATTGTTAAAAGAAAGAAGTGTATTAATTGTTAAAAGAAAGAGGTGTATAAATTGTTAAAAAGAGGTGTATAAATTGTTAAAACAAAGAGGTATATTAATTGTTAAAAGAAAGAGGTGTATTAATTGTTAAAAGAAAGAGGTATATTAATTGTTAAAACAAAAAAAAAAGGTGTATAAATTATTAAAAAAAAAAGGTGTATTAATTGTTAAAAGAGAAAAGTGTATTAATTGTTAAAACAAAGAGGTGTATTAATTGTTAAAACTAAGAGGCGTATTACTTGTGCAAAGAAAAAGGTGTATTAATTGTTAAAAAAAGAGACGTATTAATTGTTAGAAGAAAGAGGTGTATTAATTGTTAAAAAAAGAGGTGTATTAATTGTTAAAAGAAAGAGGTGTATTAATTGTTAAAACAAAGAGGTGTATTATTTGTTAAAAGAAAGAGGTGTATTAATTGTTAAAACAAACAGGTATATTAATTATTAAAAGAAAGAGGCGTATAAATTGTTAAAAGAAAGAGGTATATTAATTGTTAAAAAAAGAGGTGTAGAAATTGTTAAAAGAAAGAAGTGTATTAATTGTTAAAAGAAAGAGGTGTAGAAATTGTTAAAACAAAGAGGTATATTAATTGTTAAAAGAAAGAGGTGTATTAAGTGTTAAAAGCAAGAGGTATATTAATTGTTAAAACAAAGAGGTGTATAACTTATTAAAAGAAAAAGGTATATTAATTGTTAAAAGAAAAAGGTGTATTAATTGTTAAAACAAAGAGGTGTATTAATTGTTAAAAGAAAGAAGTGTATTAATTGTTAAAAGAAAGAGGTGTATAAATTGTTAAGACAAATAGGTTTATTAATTATTAAAAGGAAGAGGTGTAATAATTGTTATAAGAAAGAGGTGTGTTAATTGTTAAAACAAAGAGGTGTATTAATTGTTAACAGAAAGAGGTGTATTAATTGTTAAAACAAAGAGGTGTATTACTTGTTAAAAAAAAGAGGTGTATTAATTGTTAAAACAAAGAGGTATATTAATTATTAAAAGAAAGAGGCGTATAAATTGTTAAAAGAAAGAGGTATATTAATTTAAAAAAAAAAAGAGGTGTATAAATTGTTAAAAGAAAGAAGTGTATTAATTGTTAAAAGAAAGAGGTGTATAAATTGTTAAAAAGAGGTGTATAAATTGTTAAAACAAAGAGGTATATTAATTGTTAAAAGAAAGAGGTGTATTAATTGTTAAAAAAAAGAGGTATATTAATTGTTAAAACAAAGAGGTGTATAAATTATTAAAAGAAAAAGGTGTATTAATTGTTAAAAGAAAAAGTGTATTAATTGTTAAAACAAAGAGGTGTATTAATTGTTAAAACTAAGAGGTGTATTACTTTGTTAAAAGAAAAAAGGTGTATTAATTGTTAAAAAAAAGAGACGTATTAATTGTTAAAAGAAAGAGGTGTATTAATTGTTAAAAAAAGAGGTGTATTAATTGTTAAAAGAAAGAGGTGTATTAATTGTTAAAACAAAGATGTGTATTACTTGTTAAAAAAAAGAGGTGTATTAATTGTTAAAACAAAGAGGTATATTAATTATTAAAAGAAAGAGGCGTATAAATTGTTAAAAGAAAGAGGTATATTAATTTAAAAAAAAGAGGTGTATAAATTGTTAAAAGAAAGAAGTGTATTAATTGTATAAAGAAAGAGGTGTATAAATTGTTAAAAAGAGGTGTATAAATTGTTAAAACAAAGAGGTATATTAATTGTTAAAAGAAAGAGGTGTATTAATTGTTAAAAGAAAGAGGTATATTAATTGTTAAAACAAAAAGGTGTATAAATTATTAAAAGAAAAAGGTGTATTAATTGTTAAAAGAGAAAAGTGTATTAATTGTTAAAACAAAGAGGTGTATTAATTGTTAAAACTAAGAGGCGTATTACTTGTGCAAAGAAAAAGGTGTATTAATTGTTAAAAAAAGAGACGTATTAATTGTTAGAAGAAAGAGGTGTATTAATTGTTAAAAAAAGAGGTGTATTAATTGTTAAAAGAAAGAGGTGTATTAATTGTTAAAACAAAGAGGTGTATTATTTGTTAAAAGAAAGAGGTGTATTAATTGTTAAAACAAACAGGTATATTAATTATTAAAAGAAAGAGGCGTATAAATTGTTAAAAGAAAGAGGTATATTAATTGTTAAAAAAAGAGGTGTAGAAATTGTTAAAAGAAAGAAGTGTATTAATTGTTAAAAGAAAGAGGTGTAGAAATTGTTAAAACAAAGAGGTATATTAATTGTTAAAAGAAAGAGGTGTATTAAGTGTTAAAAGCAAGAGGTATATTAATTGTTAAAACAAAGAGGTGTATAACTTATTAAAAGAAAAAGGTATATTAATTGTTAAAAGAAAAAGGTGTATTAATTGTTAAAACAAAGAGGTGTATTAATTGTTAAAAGAAAGAAGTGTATTAATTGTTAAAAGAAAGAGGTGTATAAATTGTTAAGACAAATAGGTTTATTAATTATTAAAAGGAAGAGGTGTAATAATTGTTATAAGAAAGAGGTGTGTTAATTGTTAAAACAAAGAGGTGTATTAATTGTTAAAACTAAGAGGCGTATTACTTGTGAAAAGAAAGAGGTGTATTAATTGTTAAAAAAAGAGATGTATTAATTGTTAAAAGAAAGAGGTGTATTAATTGTTAAAAAAGAGGTGTATTAATTGTTAAAAGAAAGAGGTGTATTAATTGTTAAAACAAAGAGGTGTATTACTTGTTAAAAGAAAGAGGTGTATTAATTGTTAAAACAAACAGGTATATTAATTATTAAAAGAAAGAGGCGTATAAATTGTTAAAAGAAAGAGGTATATTAATTGTTAAAAAAAAGAGGTGTATATATTGTTAAAAGAAAGAAGTGTATTAATTGTTAAAAGAAAGAGGTGTATTACTTGTTAAAAGGAAGAGGTGTAATAATTGTTAAAACAAAGAGGTGTATAAATTTTTAAAACAAAGAGGCGTATTAATTGTTAAAACAAAGAGGCGTATTAATTGTTAAAACAAAGAGGCGTATTATTTGTTAAAAGAAAGAGATGTATTAATTGTTAAAAAAAAGGTGTATTAATTGTTAAAAGAAAGAGGTGTATTAATTGTTAAAACAAAGAGGTGTATTACTTGTTAAAAGAAAGAGGTGTTTTAATTGTTAAAACAAAGAGGTATGTTAATTGTTAAAAGAAGACATCTATAAATTGTTAAAACAAAGAGGCGTATTTCTTGCTAAAAGAAAGAGGTGTATTAATTGTTAAAAAAGAGGTGTATAAATTGTTAAAACAAAGAGGCGTATTACTTGTGAAAAGAAAAATATGTATTAATTGTTAAAACAAAGAGGTATATTAATTATTAAAAGAAAGAGGCGTATAAATTGTTAAAAAAAGAGGTATATTAATTGTTAAAAAAGAGGTGTATAAATTGATAAAAGAAAGAAGTCTATTAATTGTTAAAAGAAAGCGGTGTATAAATTGTTAAAAAGAGGTTTTAAATTGTAAAAACAAAGAGGTATATTAATTGTTAAAAGAAAGAATTGTATTAATTGTTAAAAGAACGAAATGTATTAATTGTTAAAACAAAGAGGTGTATAAATTATTAAAAGAAAAAGGTGTATTAATTGTTATAAGAAAGAGGTGTGTTAATTGTTAAAACAAAGAGGTGTATAAATTGTTAAAACTAAGAGGCGTATTAATTGTTAAAAGAAAAAGGTGTATTAATTGTTAAAAGAAAGAGGCGTATTACTTCAGAAAAGAAAGAGGTGTATTAATTGTTAAAAGAAAGAGATGTATTAATTGTTAAAAGAGAGAGGTGTATAAATTGTTAAGACAAAGAGGCGTATTACTTGTTAAAAGGAAGAGGTGTAATAATTGTTAAAACTAAGAGGCGTATTAATTGTTAAAAGAAAAATGTGTATTAATTGTTAAAAAAAAGAGGTGTATAAATTGTTTAAACAAAGAGGCGTATTACTTCTGAAAAGAAAGAGGTGTATTAATTGTTAAAAGAAAGAGGTTTATAAATTGTTAAACAAAGAGGCGTATTAATTGTTAAAACAAAGAGGCGTATTAATTGTTAAAAGAAAGAGGTGTATTAATTGTTAAAAAAGAGATGTATTAATTGTTAAAAGAAAGAGGTGTATAAATTGTTTAAACAAAGAGGCGTATTACTTCTGAAAAGAAAGAGGTGTATTAATTGTTAAAAGAAAGAGATGTATTAATTGTTAAAAGAAAGAGGTGTATTAATTGTTATAAAAGAGGTGTATTAATTGTTAAAAGAAAGAGGTGTATTAATTGTTAAAACAAAGAGGTGTATTAATTGTTAAAACAAAGAGGTGTATTACTTGTTAAAAAAAAGAGGTGTATTAATTGTTAAAACAAAGAGGTATATTAATTATTAAAAGAAAGAGGCGTATAAATTGTTAAAAGAAAGAGGTCTATTAATTTTTAAAAAAAGAGGTGTATAAATTGTTAAAAGAAAGAAGTGTATTAATTGTTAAAAGAAAGAGGTGTATAAATTGTTAAAAAGAGGTGTATAAATTGTTAAAACAAAGAGGTATATTAATTGTTAAAAGAAAGAAGTGTATTAATTGTTAAAAGAAAGAGGTATATTAATTGTTAAAACAAAGAAATGTATAAATTATTAAAAGAAAAAGGTGTATTAATTGTTAAAAGAAAAAGGTGTATTAATTGTTAAAACAAAGAGGTGTATTAATTGTTAAAACAAAGAGGCGTATTTCTTGTTAAAAGAAAGAGGTGCATTAATTGTTATAAAAGAGGTGTATTAATTGTTAAAAGAAAGAGGTGTATAAATTGTTTAAACAAAGAGGCGTATTACTTGTTAAAAGAAAGAGGTGTATTAATTGTTAAAAAAGAGATGTATTAATTGTTAAAAAAAAAAGAGGTGTATAAATTGTTTAAAACAAAGAGGCGTATTACTTCTGAAAAGAAAGAGGTGTATTAATTTTAAAAGAAAGAGATGTATTAATTGTTAAAAGAAAGAGGTTTATAAATTGTTAAAACAAAGAGGCGTATTAATTGTTAAAACAAAGAGGCGTATTACTTGTTAAAAGAAAGAGGTGTATTAATTGTTAAAAAAGAGGTGTATTAATTGTTAAAAGAAAGAGGTGTATTAATTGTTAAAACAAAGAGGTGTATTACTTGTTAAAAAAAAAGAGGTGTATTAATTGTTAAAACAAAGAGGTATATTAATTATTAAAAGAAAGAGGCGTATAAATTGTTAAAAGAAAAAGGTATATTAATTTTAAAAAAAGAGGTGTATAAATTGTTAAAAGAAAGAAGTGTATTAATTGTTAAAAGAAAGAGGTGTATAAATTGTTAAAAAGAGGTGTATAAATTGTTAAAACAAAGAGGTATATTAATTGTTAAAAGAAAGAGGTGTATTAATTGTTAAAAGAAAGAGGTATATTAATTGTTAAAACAAAGAGGTGTATAAATTATTAAAAGAAAAAGGTGTATTAATTGTTAAAAGAAAAAGGTGTATTAATTGTTAAAACAAAGAGGTGTATTAATTGTTAAAACTAAGAGGCGTATTACTTGTGCAAAGAAAAAGGTGTATTAATTGTTAAAAAAAAGAGATGTATTAATTGTTAAAAGAAAGAGGTGTATTAATTGTTAAAAAAAAGAGGTGTATTAATTGTTAAAAGAAAGAGGTGTATTAATTGTTAAAACAAAGAGGTATATTAATTAAAAGAAAGAGGCGTATAAATTGTTAAAAGAAAGAAGTATATTAATTGTTAAAAAAAGAGGTGTATAAATTGTTAAAAGAAAGAAGTGTATTAATTGTTAAAAGAAAGAGGTGTAGAAATTGTTAAAACAAAGAGGTATATTAATTGTTAAAAGAAAGAGGTGTATTAAGTGTTAAAAGAAAGAGGTATATTAATTGTTAAAACAAAGAGGTGTATTAATTGTTAAAACTAAGAGGCGTATTACTTGTGAAAGAAAGAGTTCTATTAATTGTTAAAAAAAAAGAGATGTATTAATTGTTAAAAGAAAGAGTGTATTAATTGTTAAAAGAAAGAGGTGTATTAATTGTTAAAACAAAGAGGTGTATTAATTGTTAAAAGAAAGAGGTGTATTAATTGTTAAAACAAAGAGGTATATTAATTATTAAAAGAAAGAGGCGTATAAATTGTTAAAAGAAAGAGGTATATTAATTGTTAAAAAAAGAGGTGTATATATTGTTAAAAGAAAGAAGTGTATTAATTGTTAAAAGAAAGAGGTGTATTACTTGTTAAAAGGAAGAGGTGTAATAATTGTTAAAACAAAGAGGTGTATAAATTTTAAAAAAAAGAGGCGTATTAATTGTTAAAACAAAGAGGCGTATTAATTGTTAAAACAAAGAGTCGTATTACTTGTTAAAACAAAGAGGTATATTAATTGTTAAAAGAAAGAGGTGTATTAATTGTTAAAAGAAAGAGGTATATTAATTGTTAAAACAAAGAGGTGTATAAATTATTAAAAGAAAAAGGTGTATTAATTGTTAAAAAAAGAAAAAGTGTATTAATTGTTAAAACAAAGAGGTGTATTAATTGTTAAAACAAAGAGGCGTATTAATTGTTAAAAGAAAAAGGTGTATTAATTGTTAAAAAAAAAAGAGACGTATTAATTGTTAAAAGAAAGAGGTGTATTAATTGTTAAAAAAAGAGGTGTATTAATTGTTAAAAGAAAGAGGTGTATTAATTGTTATAAAAGAGGTGTATTAATTGTTAAAAGAAAGAGGTGTATTAATTGTTAAAACAAAGAGGTGTATTAATTGTTAAAACAAAGAGGTGTATTACTTGTTAAAAAAAAGAGGTGTATTAATTGTTAAAACAAAGAGGTATATTAATTATTAAAAGAAAGAGGCGTATAAATTGTTAAAAGAAAGAGGTCTATTAATTTTTAAAAAAAGAGGTGTATAAATTGTTAAAAGAAAGAAGTGTATTAATTGTTAAAAGAAAGAGGTGTATAAATTGTTAAAAAGAGGTGTATAAATTGTTAAAACAAAGAGGTATATTAATTGTTAAAAGAAAGAAGTGTATTAATTGTTAAAAGAAAGAGGTATATTAATTGTTAAAACAAAGAAATGTATAAATTATTAAAAGAAAAAGGTGTATTAATTGTTAAAAGAAAAAGGTGTATTAATTGTTAAAACAAAGAGGTGTATTAATTGTTAAAACAAAGAGGCGTATTTCTTGTTAAAAGAAAGAGGTGCATTAATTGTTATAAAAGAGGTGTATTAATTGTTAAAAGAAAGAGGTGTATAAATTGTTTAAACAAAGAGGCGTATTACTTGTTAAAAGAAAGAGGTGTATTAATTGTTATAAAAGAGATGTATTAATTGTAAAAAAAAAGAGGTGTATAAATTGTTTAAACAAAGAGGCGTATTACTTCTGAAAAGAAAGAGGTGTATTAATTTTAAAAGAAAGAGATGTATTAATTGTTAAAAGAAAGAGGTTTATAAATTGTTAAAACAAAGAGGCGTATTAATTGTTAAAACAAAGAGGCGTATTACTTGTTAAAAGAAAGAGGTGTATTAATTGTTAAAAAAGAGGTGTATTAATTGTTAAAAGAAAGAGGTGTATTAATTGTTAAAACAAAGAGGTGTATTACTTGTTAAAAAAAAAGAGGTGTATTAATTGTTAAAACAAAGAGGTATATTAATTATTAAAAGAAAGAGGCGTATAAATTGTTAAAAGAAAAAGGTATATTAATTTTTAAAAAAAGAGGTGTATAAATTGTTAAAAGAAAGAAGTGTATTAATTGTTAAAAGAAAGAGGTGTATAAACTGTTAAAAAGAGGTGTATAAACTGTTAAAACAAAGAGGTATATTAATTGTTAAAAGAAAGAGGTGTATTAATTGTAAAAGAAAGAGGTATATTAATTGTTAAAACAAAGAGGTGTATAAATTATTAAAAGAAAAAGGTGTATTAATTGTTAAAAGAAAAAGGTGTATTAATTGTTAAAACAAAGAGGTGTATTAATTGTTAAAACTAAGAGGCGTATTACTTTGCAGCAAAGAAAAGGTGTATTAATTGTTAAAAAAAAGAGATGTATTAATTGTTAAAAGAAAGAGGTGTATTAATTGTTAAAAAAGAGGTGTATTAATTGTTAAAAGAAAGAGGTGTATTAATTGTTAAAACAAACAGGTATATTAATTATTAAAAGAAAGAGGCGTATAAATTGTTAAAAGAAAGAAGTATATTAATTGTTAAAAAAAGAGGTGTATAAATTGTTAAAAGAAAGAAGTGTATTAATTGTTAAAAGAAAGAGGTGTAGAAATTGTTAAAACAAAGAGGTATATTAATTGTTAAAAGAAAGAGGTGTATTAAGTGTTAAAAGCAAGAGGTATATTAATTGTTAAAACAAAGAGGTGTATTAATTGTTAAAACTAAGAGGCGTATTACTTGTGAAAGAAAGAGTTCTATTAATTGTTAAAAAAAAGAGATGTATTAATTGTTAAAAGAAAGAGGTGTATTAATTGTTAAAAGAAAGAGGTGTATTAATTGTTAAAACAAAGAGGTGTATTACTTGTTAAAAGAAAGAGGTGTATTAATTGTTAAAACAAACAGGTATATTAATTATTAAAAGAAAGAGGCGTATAAATTGTTAAAAGAAAGAGGTATATTAATTGTTAAAAAAAGAGGTGTATATATTGTTAAAAGAAAGAAGTGTATTAATTGTTAAAAGAAAGAGGTGTATTACTTGTTAAAAGGAAGAGGTGTAATAATTGTTAAAACAAAGAGGTGTATAAATTTTTTAAAAAAAGAGGCGTATTAATTGTTAAAACAAAGAGGCGTATTAATTGTTAAAACAAAGAGTCGTATTACTTGTTAAAACAAAGAGGTATATTAATTGTTAAAAGAAAGAGGTGTATTAATTGTTAAAAGAAAGAGGTATATTAATTGTTAAAACAAAGAGGTGTATAAATTATTAAAAGAAAAAGGTGTATTATTTGTTAAAAGAAAAAAGTGTATTAATGGTTAAAACATAGAGGTGTATTAATTGTTAAAACTAAGAGGCGTATTACTTGTGCAAAGAAAAAGGTGTATTAATTGTTAAAAAAAAGAGACGTATTAATTGTTAAAAGAAAGAGGTGTATTAATTGTTAAAAAAAGAGGTGTATTAATTGTTAAAAGAAAGAGGTGTATTAATTGTTAAAACAAAGAGGTGTATTACTTGTTAAAAAAAAGAGGTGTATTAATTGTTAAAACAAAGAGGTATATTAATTATTAAAAGAAAGAGGCGTATAAATTGTTAAAAGAAAGAGGTATATTAATTTAAAAAAAAAAGGTGTATAAATTGTTAAAAGAAAGAAGTGTATTAATTGTTAAAAGAAAGAGGTGTATAAATTATTAAAAGAAAAAGGTGTATTAATTGTTATAAGAAAGAGGTGTGTTAATTGTTAAAACAAAAAGGGGTATAAATTGTTAAAACTAAGAGGCGTATTAATTGTTAAAAGAAAAAGGTGTATTAATTGTTAAAAGAAAGAGGCGTATTACTTCTGAAAAGAAAGAGGTGTATTAATTGTTAAAAGAAAGAGATGTATTAATTGTTAAAAGAGAGAGGTGTATAAATTGTTAAGACAAAGAGGCGTATTACTTGTTAAAAGGAAGAGGTGTAATAATTGTTAAAACTAAGAGGCGTATTAATTGTTAAAAGAAAAATGTGTATTAATTGTTAAAAGAAAGAGGTGTATAAATTGTTTAAACAAAGAGGCGTATTACTTCTGAATAGAAAGAGGTGTATTAATTGTTAAAAGAAAGAGGTTTATAAATTGTTAAACAAAGAGGCGTATTAATTGTTAAAACAAAGAGGCGTATTACTTGTTAAAAGAAAGAGGTGTATTAATTGTTATAAAAGAGATGTATTAATTGTTAAAAGAAAGAGGTGTATAAATTGTTTAAACAAAGAGGCGTATTACTTCTGAAAAGAAAGAGGTGTATTAATTGTTAAAAGAAAGAGATGTATTAATTGTTAAAAGAAAGAGGTGTATTAATTGTTATAAAAGAGGTGTATTAATTGTTAAAAGAAAGAGGTGTATTAATTGTTAAAACAAAGAGGTGTATTAATTGTTAAAACAAAGAGGTGTATTACTTGTTAAAAAAAAGAGGTGTATTAATTGTTAAAACAAAGAGGTATATTAATTATTAAAAGAAAGAGGCGTATAAATTGTTAAAAGAAAGAGGTCTATTAATTTTTAAAAAAAGAGGTGTATAAATTGTTAAAAGAAAGAAGTGTATTAATTGTTAAAAGAAAGAGGTGTATAAATTGTTAAAAAGAGGTGTATAAATTGTTAAAACAAAGAGGTATATTAATTGTTAAAAGAAAGAGGTGTATTAATTGTTAAAAGAAAGAGGTATATTAATTGTTAAAACAAAGAAATGTATAAATTATTAAAAGAAAAAGGTGTATTAATTGTTAAAAGAAAAAGGTGTATTAATTGTTAAAACAAAGAGGTGTATTAATTGTTAAAACAAAGAGGCGTATTACTTGTTAAAAGAAAGAGGTGTATTAATTGTTATAAAAGAGGTGTATTAATTGTTAAAAGAAAGAGGTGTATAAATTGTTTAAACAAAGAGGCGTATTACTTGTTAAAAGAAAGAGGTGTATTAATTGTTATAAAAGAGATGTATTAATTGTTAAAAGAAAGAGGTGTATAAATTGTTTAAACAAAGAGGCGTATTACTTCTGAAAAGAAAGAGGTGTATTAATTGTTAAAAGAAAGAGATGTATTAATTGTTAAAAGAAAGAGGTTTATAAATTGTTAAAACAAAGAGGCGTATTAATTGTTAAAACAAAGAGGCGTATTACTTGTTAAAAGAAAGAGGTGTATTAATTGTTATAAAAGAGGTGTATTAATTGTTAAAAGAAAGAGGTGTATTAATTGTTAAAACAAAGAGGTGTATTACTTGTTAAAAAAAAGAGGTGTATTAATTGTTAAAACAAAGAGGTATATTAATTATTAAAAGAAAGAGGCGTATAAATTGTTAAAAGAAAAAGGTATATTAATTTTTAAAAAAAGAGGTGTATAAATTGTTAAAAGAAAGAAGTGTATTAATTGTTAAAAGAAAGAGGTGTATAAATTGTTAAAAAAGAGGTGTATAAATTGTTAAAACAAAGAGGTATATTAATTGTTAAAAGAAAGAGGTGTATTAATTGTTAAAAGAAAGAGGTATATTAATTGTTAAAACAAAGAGGTGTATAAATTATTAAAAGAAAAAGGTGTATTAATTGTTAAAAGAAAAAGGTGTATTAATTGTTAAAACAAAGAGGTGTATTAATTGTTAAAACTAAGAGGCGTATTACTTGTGCAAAGAAAAAGGTGTATTAATTGTTAAAAAAAAGAGATGTATTAATTGTTAAAAGAAAGAGGTGTATTAATTGTTAAAAAAGAGGTGTATTAATTGTTAAAAGAAAGAGGTGTATTAATTGTTAAAACAAACAGATATATTAATTATTAAAAGAAAGAGGCGTATAAATTGTTAAAAGAAAGAGGTATATTAATTGTTAAAAAAAGAGGTGTATAAATTGTTAAAAGAAAGAAGTGTATTAATTGTTAAAAGAAAGAGGTGTAGAAATTGTTAAAACAAAGAGGTATATTAATTGTTAAAAGAAAGAGGTGTATTAAATGTTAAAAGCAAGAGGTATATTAATTGTTAAAACAAAGAGGTGTATAACTTATTAAAAGAAAAAGGTGTATTAATTGTTAAAAGAAAAAGGTGTATTAATTGTTAAAACAAAGAGGTGTATTAATTGTTAAAACAAAGAAGTGTATTAATTGTTAAAAGAAAAAGGTGTATAAATTGTTAAGACAAATAGGTGTATTAATTATTAAAAGGAAGAGGTGTAATAATTGTTAAAACAAAGAGGTGTATAAATTGTTAAAAGAAAGAGGCGTATTAATTGTTAAAACAAAGAGGCGTATTACTTGTTAAAAGAAAGAGGTGTATTAATTGTTAAAAAAGAGGTGTATTAATTGTTAAAAGAAAGAGGTGTATTAATTGTTAAAACAAAGAGGCGTATTACTTGTTAAAAGAAAGAGGTGTATTAATTGTTAAAAAAGAGGTGTATTAATTGTTAAAAGAAAGAGGTGTATTAATTGTTAAAACAAAGAGGTGTATAAATTGTTAAAACAAAGAAGTGTATTAATTGTTAAAAGAAAAAGGTGTATAAATTGTTAAGACAAATAGGTGTATTAATTATTAAAAGGAAGAGGTGTAATAATTGTTAAAAAAGAGGTGTATTAATTGTTAAAAGAAAAAGGTGTATAAATTGTTAAGACAAATAGGTGTATTAATTATTAAAAGGAAGAGGTGTAATAATTGTTAAAACAAAGAGGTGTATAAATTGTTAAAAGAAAGAGGCGTATTAATTGTTAAAACAAAGAGGCGTATTACTTGTTAAAAGAAAGAGGTGTATTAATTGTTAAAAAAGAGGTGTATTAATTGTTAAAAGAAAGAGGTGTATTAATTGTTAAAACAAAGAGGTGTATAAATTGTTTAAACAAAGAGGCGTATTACTTGTTAAAAGAAAGAGGTGTATTAATTGTTATAAAAGAGATGTATTAATTGTTAAAAGAAAGAGGTGTATAAATTGTTTAAACAAAGAGGCGTATTACTTCTGAAAAGAAAGAGGTGTATTAATTGTTAAAAGAAAGAGATGTATTAATTGTTAAAAGAAAGAGGTTTATAAATTGTTAAAACAAAGAGGCGTATTAATTGTTAAAACAAAGAGGCGTATTACTTGTTAAAAGAAAGAGGTGTATTAATTGTTAAAAAAGAGGTGTATTAATTGTTAAAAGAAAGAGGTGTATTAATTGTTAAAACAAAGAGGTGTATTACTTGTTAAAAAAAAGAGGTGTATTAATTGTTAAAACAAAGAGGTATATTAATTATTAAAAGAAAGAGGCGTATAAATTGTTAAAAGAAAAAGGTATATTAATTTTTAAAAAAAGAGGTGTATAAATTGTTAAAAGAAAGAAGTGTATTAATTGTTAAAAGAAAGAGGTGTATAAATTGTTAAAAAGAGGTGTATAAATTGTTAAAACAAAGAGGTATATTAATTGTTAAAAGAAAGAGGTGTATTAATTGTTAAAAGAAAGAGGTATATTAATTGTTAAAACAAAGAGGTGTATAAATTATTAAAAGAAAAAGGTGTATTAATTGTTAAAAGAAAAAGGTGTATTAATTGTTAAAACAAAGAGGTGTATTAATTGTTAAAACTAAGAGGCGTATTACTTGTGCAAAGAAAAAGGTGTATTAATTGTTAAAAAAAGAGATGTATTAATTGTTAAAAGAAAGAGGTGTATTAATTGTTAAAAAAAGAGGTGTATTAATTGTTAAAAGAAAGAGGTGTATTAATTGTTAAAACAAACAGGTATATTAATTATTAAAAGAAAGAGGCGTATAAATTGTTAAAAGAAAGAGGTATATTAATTGTTAAAAAAAGAGGTGTATAAATTGTTAAAAGAAAGAAGTGTATTAATTGTTAAAAGAAAGAGGTGTAGAAATTGTTAAAACAAAGAGGTATATTAATTGTTAAAAGAAAGAGGTGTATTAAATGTTAAAAGCAAGAGGTATATTAATTGTTAAAACAAAGAGGTGTATAACTTATTAAAAGAAAAAGGTGTATTAATTGTTAAAAGAAAAAGGTGTATTAATTGTTAAAACAAAGAGGTGTATTAATTGTTAAAACAAAGAAGTGTATTAATTGTTAAAAGAAAAAGGTGTATAAATTGTTAAGACAAATAGGTGTATTAATTATTAAAAGGAAGAGGTGTAATAATTGTTAAAACAAAGAGGTGTATAAATTGTTAAAAGAAAGAGGCGTATTAATTGTTAAAACAAAGAGGCGTATTACTTGTTAAAAGAAAGAGGTGTATTAATTGTTAAAAAAAGAGGTGTATTAATTGTTAAAAGAAAGAGGTGTATTAATTGTTAAAACAAAGAGGTGTATAAATTGTTAAAACTAAGAGGCGTATTAATTGTTAAAAGAAAAAGGTGTATTAATTGTTAAAAGAAAGAGGTGTATAAATTGTTAAAACAAAGAGGCGTATTACTTCTGAAAAGAAAGAGGTGTATTAATTGTTAAAAGAAAGAGATGTATTAATTATTAAAAGAAAGAGGTGTACAAATTGTTAAAACAAAGAGGCGTATTAATTGTTAAAACAAAGAGGCGTATTACTTGTTAAAAGAAAGAGGTGTATTAATTGTTAAAAAAGAGGTGTATTACTTGTTAAAAGAAAGAGGCGTATTACTTGTTAAAAGAAAGAGGTGTATAAATTGTTAAAAGAAAGAGGCGTATAAATTGTTAAAAGAAAGAGGTATATTAATTGTTAAAAAAAGAGGTGTATAACTTGTTAAAATAAAGAAGTGTATTAATTGTTGAAACAAAGAGATGTATTAATTGTTAAAACAAAGAGATGTATTAATTGTTGAAACAAAGAGGTGTATTAATTGTTGAAAGAAAGAGGTCTATTAACTGTATAAAGAAAGAGGTGTGTGAATTGTTTAAAGAATAAGGTGTATTATTTAAATAACACATGCTATCATTACTGCTATGGCTGCAAAAACTTCGTGTTGTTATACTCCAGCTATGGGACTACTGGATTCAATTTCGTCATTTCATAGCCAAGTTCAACACTGGCCAATCAAGAAGTCAATAGACTGTGATATAAAGTTACCATGGTATGTGGCTATTTATCTTGTTTTCCATTTACAAAGACCAACTTCAACTGTAAGTAACCTCACAGACAAGAGCAACAAGAACTATCAAGCATAAGTTGTTGCTCTATTCAAGTGTTTTGGAGTGACAAGTTTTGTAACAGAGTTATAGAGGAAATAATCTTCGCTAATCTTATAGAAGATTTGGAAAGGCTTGTCCTATTCTCTTAGTTGGATGATCGTGAAATAAATGGTTTTTATTAGCATCAAAACAATTTATAGATGTTATAACTAATGAAGATATAATAATTAGGCTTAATAATATTAAATGTAATTTTTAAAGAAAGTTCTATAATTGGCGATGGAAACAGAATCCATTATATTCGTAGGTAAACAACTAAAATTACTAAATACACCAATTCAAAGTTATGAGATCATTAACTGATAGTATACTATAGGAATTAAAATAATTAGTTAGACAATTCTTGTTACATGGTATTAAAGCATTTGCAGCATTTTGTAGCATTCAAAGTAAAATTAAAAATCCTTTTAGTACCAAAAAATTAATTTTTCATGTGTGCCACACGTATGTGCTTGTGAAAGAAATGAGAGGCATATTAACAAATGTATAATAGAAACTTCATGTAGGCGCATGCTCAAGTAAGGAAATATATATGCTCAATCTGTCTAGATGCATCTACAAAGTGTGACCTCAAAAGTAGAAACCAGTAGTCTACCCTTAAGAAAACTAGAAACAGTGATAGCCGAGGCTGAAAGGATATTACCATCACACTTAGAGTTTGTAATCCCTACACACAGTTACATTACATGTGTAATACATGTAATGTAAGGACTGCCATGATAATGTTTATAGAGATACCCTTGAAAGCAACAGATCGAATGTTTAAGTTATGTGGAGCTGGACCACTACCATTAAATAACTTTTTAGCAGTTTTTAACGCTAGAAAGTGAAAAACCAAATACTGCTGTTTCAAATACTGATGTTTGTAAATGACATGTTAAAATGTATAGAGGAACCCATGTAAGTATGACACCACAATTCATATGTTTACTCAGTACCAGTAATAACTTGTACTTATGTCATATTTGCAGGTAATAAACATAGAATAGCAGAATGGTGTGAAAAGAGAGCATTCATTTCTAAGCCTTTTATTTATTTAAGACCAAAACTCCGGGAACATAGCTGATTTTATTGTAGTTTCTCCTAAAGGTGATGCGTATGAAACTGATTATTACACTAAAATAATTAAGTTAAGAAACAGTGGGTATTTAAAATTAGCTAAGAATGTTTTGTACATGGACAAGGAGTAATCTTACCGTCTAGTAAAACTAAGTGCACCGTGGAACAGCTAAATATAGAAATACCTTATATACAGAAGAACCACAGTTCATTAAGGAGATAAGAGTAGATCCGTGAATAAGAAACTGATAAACGTATTAGAAATAACTCAGCATTTCCACACTGAGCAATCAGGGTTAGCCATTAAAGAGTTTTCGCAACATTTAGAACACTTGTGAACTACAACATAAAAAGAAAGGATATACAAGTGAAAGTTACCTAATTCATTACTCATAACACTGCTTAATAGTAGTACAAATAAGCACATTGTTTCACGTGGTAAATTGGCTCTGATCAAAACGTTGAAATTAGATATCTATGATATTTAAAGGGGATAAAAACGAAAGAAGACAAAGGTAATAAAATGTGTTTATATTCAGAGACCACTGAAGTGGTTAAAGTGAATGGTTGTGAATAGTCAGATTTAAATTAAGATATATAAATATTTTACAGAGTGAACTCAAACTCAGTTTAATAATAAATCAATGAGATTAACAAATCATGAAATGTAAGCAGTATAGATAACAGTGTAATTACAATCGTGACATGAACCGAGAACATTAATCGACTAGTAAATAAGTTAAAATGGAGAAACGATGATGTAAACAATGTGCACATTCGGGAATTCAGAAAGAAATTGAAATTCGAAACCGAATGTCGAATCATCAAAATACCAGTGAAGAAACATATATCGAGAGTGTGTTAAAATGTAATCTTAATATTAACAATGCCTGCAGTTTAACTTAGTGTGTTAATACATTCTACAATTTGTTAATACATTCTACAATTCATAAAGAGAAATTTCTTATTGTGGATGGAGAGGGTTTTGGAGTAACCAGAGTTTATATAATAAAAGTACTTGCCACTAGGTGAAGATAGCAGACATGTATAGTGATGCACCACTTACCTGCACAACACTGTTTGGAAAAAGAAACGGTACAATTTTTGTAAACTAATAAACGTATGCAAAGAAATAAAGCATGATTACATGCAACTGTACAGCAGACGATGTTAACAGACCAATCTCATTATTCCTCTAGCAACAGACATTTTCGCTACAATGCCATAAAGTTTTTTTTAGTGAGCTATATTCAAAATTAAATTAAATTACTTTTTGTTTACGTTATACTAGTTAGCATCGCATAAAATTGTAACTAATAAGTAATGTTGTAATAGAATATAAGTCTTAAGTTTTTGATTTTATAAGACAATATTTTTAAAAAATCCTGAATTTAAGCTAATGTGAGAAATATATTTTTTCTGTAAGCTTTCTCTCTTCTCTAATTTATTCACAATACTTCTAATAACTAAGATATTTAACGTACGTTACTCACTATAAATCATCATTGCTCGCACAGAACATAATTTTCCCTAGCTTCAATCTTGTTATCGGAAAATCATACACCTCTTACCACACCCATCTTTCACATCCTTTCTTTAGGATTCGTCAATAGTTCTCTTTCACGTTTAATACCATATTATTAGCGACAAATAAAAAGCCAAGGTTTTATACCTTAAATTATGTGTTATGTAACTTTGTTTTTCGTAGAGAGAATTGTCAGTGTATCTTTCAGTACAAACTGAATTCCCACAGAAAACTTATTGACTAGCTTGAACGAATTTATAACGGTTCTTGCAACATACTTATAAAGCCAAACAAACTGTGGTGGTTAAGTGACATTATCTGCTTTTCGCATATTATTATTCTATGTTATCTGGTGTATTATTTGATTAAATCACAATTATTTAATGCACTTCTATCATTAGTATAAAAAGTAGGGTTAAATATTATCGGTAGTCAACAGCAAGAAAAAAATTCAGGTAAAAACTTTATTTTTTGTTTTTCATGTATATTCTTTCTATATTGTTTTAATACTAACTAAAATGCAAAAATAAAAAAAACTCTTTAAGTTAGTTAAGGTTAAAGCAGTCAAATAAATAATAATATAATAAAAAACTTCATCACAAACATACGCGAACAACTCCGAGTAGCTCGTGGATCACGTAATGTGTTAGCTAACGTAAGACGTGAGCCGCACGTTTTCCAATTGATTTACAACTAAAAGTTGTTTTTTATTAAGCACAAAGCTACACAAAATCTTGTTTGTGTTCTGCTCATCAGGGATATCGAAACCCAGTTTCTAGCAGTATAAATCTATGGAATACCACTATGCTACTGGGGAAGCACAAGTTATAGTAAATAGTAGTTACACGTGGTTCATAGCGCAATAAAAATATAATGTAAGTACAAATACTTGTTACAAGTTTAAAGCTACTTAGAATAAACAAATTTAGTTTCATGTTAGAATATGAATCATTCTAGAGAGAAAAATGGGTAATTTAGATTTATTTAGATGTTTTGGTGATTACGAGGTCGGTAAAATTGACCAAGAGTGTATAGAGTTAGGATATAAAACACAATAAAAATATAAAGTTTTATTGATGAAAACATTGGAAATACACGTAGATGGGTTTAGAGACTATGTTAATGAAATTTGAATTTTTTTACATGAAGAAAAGTATTTTTCATCTTAATATGAAAGTAACATTGCACTTCAACTAGTAAAAAGAGACTCAATATATTAATGGACAAATATTTATTAAATACTTCATTAAACTCTGACTTTTATATATAAAAGATTTGTAACATGTACCGAGGATCAGGACAAATTTTGTAAAGATACACATACTACATTAAAAGTTAGTAGCAGCAAAACTATATTAAGTAGATCGATCAATTCGATCCATCCAGTGTAAAAAGTTACCCATTCACAGCACTACCTGGTACGAAAGTCGAAATGCATGGATGCTTAGTATATAGCAGATTTACTGCATCAAATACAACAAGAGTATTAAGAGTGTGGTGTGATTATCATGTTAATTCAATCTAACATAGCTAAAAGTGGAAGATTCAAGACCTCACAAGTGATGATTATCATCAACATTTTTCACAATTTGAAGAAACAATTCCAAGTGAAAAACAAACTTTAAGAAGAGTCAAGAACTAAGAAGACAACAAACATGTGAAGATATGATTGTATAAGCCATCCTTCTGTTTGGTGTGTTTTGAATTAAATTTGTTGTTACTCTTATTGTTTGGTTTGAATTCCTTTATTAATGTAAAACGACAGAGTTTACTGATAGCTCTTCATAGTAATTTAGTTTAGTGTACTTGTTTAGTTATTAATGTTATAAAACTATGACGTAATAATGTAGGCATACACTTAACAAGAACATGATAAATTGTAATTGAAATTGCAGTATTGTAATCTGAATTTTTAACTTGTTTTTTGAGTGTTTGAACATCTTAATTGAATCATACAAGAAAAGATATGCATACGAATTAAATATGAGTTTATTACCTGGATAATTTATTTTAATAATGAATATATAATTAATTACTAAGGCATCACGATATCTGTGCTGCGTATTTCGTAAATTTAATTGCTTTTACTACAGTTGTATTTTGGATAATTAAAATTTAATTTGAAAGTATAACAAGTGAAGGACTGATGTTATGTAAACTTTGATTTGCAGTTTTATAAAACCATGAAAATTAATTAAAACCATGATAATTAATATAAATGATGTGCTATCAAAATTATGAGTAAATGGATAGTTAAAATTAATTGTCAAATTACGAAAAGAAAAATGATGCAAAGAAGTAGAATTTAGATTAATTACATACGCTATACTAGACAATGTGAAAGAAACAGAAGGTTATATGAGAAATTTTGTATTGAGACAAAAATTCTTTAAAAAAGAATTAGTGAAGCGTTTTTGGTATTCCAAGTTAAATTACAAATGATTCTATGAGCTAAAAGTGAATTTTTCATGTATGCCATTCATATATGATCGTCGAAGAAACGGTGAACACTTTAATAAATGTATAATAAAAGCTCCTTGAAGACAGATTTGAAAGAATGTTAATGTATATGTACTAAAGCTTGTAAGATGCATTCGCGAACTGCAACATGAAAACAGACGTTATATTAGCAGGAAAAAATGTTATTGAATGTTTATGTTAGCTTCATCAACTTAGGATGTAAAGTGATAAGAAGTTAACTAGCAGAATTTGATTAAAAGGAAAGAGAGGAACACGACATGGAAATAGACGACCAATTAGCATTATTTGACAATATCAAGATAGTATCTAGTTTTGGTTTTGGTTCTGAAAATTAAAATGAATCAGCAATATTCGCCCAATGAAGTAAAGGATCTATTTTCAAAATAGATATGTACACTATTTGAAGAACCACAAGACTACAAAGAGTGATATATAAAACCTCTTGAGAGTTGTCATCAACACTTATCCACGATCCAGTTGGACACATGAGATATCTGTTAGTGAATACCGCTTTCCTGCAAAGAAGGGAGAATTTACGTCATACTAATTCTTTGTAAGTGGCTTGTGCTATCCTTTGAAACCTAATAATGTCTAATTATTAAGACATTCAAGAGGTTTTGTGTATAAAGTTTAAATTGATTGAATTATATCTATAATTACTTCAAGTAATAACATTATTGATAAATTGTTTAATATGCTATCAGAATTAATAAATAATAATGAAGGTTTAATGAATACTGAGATAGTTGTTAATAAAGAATTCAGTGAGTTTAATATACAACTATGTCGTTCGAGCCATAAATCATTTTTATAACTATTTATAAGGACAATTAGAACATCAGGGAGTCAAAGTAGGATGCAATATCAACAACTTGAGCTACGCTGATGACACAGTCCTCATTGCGGACTCCGAACGAAATCTAAAGACTCTCCTCACAACAACAGTAGACGAGAGTGAAGAAAACGGCTTGCAGTTAAACGCAAAGAAAACAGAGTGCATGGTTATCTCAAAACAATCAATTACACCCACATGTAGCACAACCAGCAAGAACGTGAGAATAAAACAAGTCGAAAGCTTTAAATATCTTGGATATACTATAACATCAAATGCAAAGAGTGACACAGAAATAAAGAAAAGAATTGCAATGTCCAAGGATACTTTCAATAAAATGAAGTCCATATTCACAAACAGGAACATAACAAATGTCACTAAAATTAACACCTTGAAATCATATGTATGGTCTATTCTCTTATATGGCTGTGAGAGCTGGACACTGAACAAAGATACAGAGAAGAGATTAGAAGCTGCTGAAATGTGGTTCCTTAGAAGGATGCTAAAAATATCATGGACTGAAAGAAAAACAAATGTGGAAGTCATGGAACTGGCAGGATACAAAAGGTCCCTTATGAAAACTATAAGAAAGAGACAAATGGAATTTCTAGGACACATCTGTAGGAAGAATGGGATAGAGAAACAGATGCTATGTGGAAAAATAGAAGGGAGGAAAAGCAGAGGGTATCAAAGAACTAAATATATCGACAGCCTCAATAACTATGTCACCAAGAACTCAATGAGCAACATCAGGATAAGGAGGACTGACAACAGAGAAGTCTGGCATGCCATGGTCGTCGATGTCTGCCGCAGGTTTGACACATGAAGAAGAAGAAGGACTACGTTTACATTTCAAGAAGCTTTAAAGTGAATTTTTACAACTCAGAAAACCAGATATAAAAAAAACCTTCAGGAGTACAAATTTAATATGGAAAGAACCATGGAATTACTGACACATTACCCTGAACACCATGTGTTGCTTAAGAAACAAGTCAATTCAAGATAGTGAAGATCAATATCCTAAATACAGTATCGTATTTTCTAAAATGTGACAAACTCACGTAATGGTGAGGAACTAGAGTGATTTAACACCAATAATTGTTCATTATTTCGTGACTTACTTGTTACAACGTGTTTCACGGTTTTCTCTTTGACTCCTATTTATTGAGTGAGTTTGATTTGTTTTAACTAACTAATCTTCAGGTATACAACATTTATGGTAAATGTTGCTTTGAAATTTACAGTTTCTTTCAGTTGTTGTCTTTTCATTAAATTATGTCTATTGGTTTTATGAATTGAACAGTAGTTCAGTGCTTAATTGGAATGAACTTGCTTTAAAGGCCAGGTGGGTTAAGGCGTCAAGTCGCGGGTTCGAATACCTATCGCACCGAACATGCTCGCCCTTTCAGCCGTGGGTGCGTTATAATGTGACGGTCAATCCTACTATTCGTTGGTAAAAGAATAGCCCAAAAGTTGGCGGTGGGTGGTGATGACTAGCTTCCTTCCCTCTAGTCTTGGACTGCTAAATTAGGGACGGCTAGCACAGATAGCCCTCGAGTAGCTTTTTTGCGAAATTCAAAACAAACAAACAATTAATTTACCCATTCTTTCGTTATATAATTCTTGTAACGTGTTTCTTTATTTGTTACTTTTTAATTAATTTTATATAGATTATATAGATCTATGACTACAGATGTCAAGAACATGATCAGTTACACTTATTTGCACGTTGGATTCCTTAATCTATAATTAATAAATATATACATATATACGTGCATTTTCCTCAGTCATTCAGTTAAGCTGACCCTTCTGTTTGTTTACACTTGGTACTAGCTCACACTTGTTTAGGGTTAAGTGTGACACTAGTCTCAAAGGGAAACCGAATGCCTGACACTGGGCAGCGCTGATGCTTTTCTCAGATTAAATGTAATCATGTGAATAAGTTGAGTATCGTATATAAAGAGATATTGTTACGTAAATTAGGCTTTCAGTGTAGGTAAATAAGTTGATTCAACATTCTGTTAACAGCAAATAATCGTCTGGCACTGAGATGTACTAACGTAGCGAATAAAAATGTGTGCCGAATGAAAATGTGGATAATTTGTAGATGTCGATTATTAATCTGACTTTGAGAAAACTTACGGAGTTAGGTTTTCCTTCTTATTATTATTTTACCTAACGTGTAATTTGTTTGTTTCTATTGAACTTCCCACAAAGTTACATAAGGGCTATCTGCGCCATCTCTAATTTAGTAAGACTGGGAGAGAAGGCTCCTACTCATCACCACCCACCGCCAACTCTTGGACTACTTCTTTACCAACGAATAGTGGGGCTGACCGCACATTATAACGCCCCCACGGCTGAAAGGGTGAGTATGATTAGTATGAGTGGGATTCGAACCCCCAACCTTTAGATTGCCGAGACAGTGTAATTTGTTAAATACTGGGCTTAAAGACAACTATGTCTGTACTTACTAAGCCTAACCCCCCGCTAGTACAGGGGTAAGTCTACGGGATTACAACGCTAAAATCAGGGTTTCGATTCCCCTCGGTGGACTCAACAGACAGTCCGATGTGACTTTGCTATAAGAAAACGCACACGCATTAATTAAGCCTTCTATAATACTTATTAATTCTGATAGCACCTTAAACAATTTATCTATAATGTTATTACCTGAAATAATTTAGCAAATTTAAACTTTACAAACTGGTATTTGATTTTCTTTTTTGCTTTAGACTTCAGTTGCGATAATAATAGATAGGTGCGGTTTAAAAACGTGGCTCGTCTGACCCTATGTTAAACTTTGAGTACACAATGTGCGTATATAACTTCGAAACACAAATATAGAGCCCAGGATGTTGAAGTTTACATTTTAAATTCCTTTTCTACGTAATACTGGTTGTTTAGAAGAGAGGAGAACATACAATACAGCATGCTTATTTATATAAGTGAACAACATGAATTAGGAGTATAGTATAGATGCTCTTCTATCTAAAACACGATATTTCAATAGCTTCTGATATAAGGAAGTTACCGCATTAATATCAACTAGCAATTAACTTTGTTATTTTAATATATCGGTCTAAATAGAAGTACAAATTATCATAAGATGAAAACTTGTAGTCGACTAACCATGACTTTTTAGAATGAGGTTGAGACATTATTGGTTAACAGCTATTACTAAAAAAATGTGCAAAATGGAGCTATGTGAACAACTCGTCAGATATTTTAAGTAGCAAAGATGTTTCATATCACACTTGTGCGCCAATTCAGGTCTGTGTGGGGCGTTGAAATGTGGATTTGTATCACGTGATAATATCTTCAACCACTGAGAATCAACAGGCAACACGTAACAAGTTTCTCAAACAATTAAGTTCATACAATTATTCTGGAAACGTCTGCCTTATTATCGGACAAACGGTAACCCGGTCTTAAAAAAGAACACAAAATTAATTCAAAATATTAAAAAAACTTGAATCAACTAGAAAGTTTTCGTGTAGTTTCATTTTGCACGTCTTTTTACTAAAAACTTATAATAGATTTTCTTTTTTTATCTTAAACATTTGAGAATCCTAGTTGTTATCGATACTTTCGGCCGTAATCCCAATATCTTACAGATGTTTGGCCAGCTTAGGACGCTCAGGCTAGTCCTAAATCCAAACACTAACGAACTAATTCAAAGTGAAATCTCATCAGTGATATATATATATAATATTAAGTAAATATAAAATTAATATATTACACATTAAACGTTTAAATCAATGCTCTTTAAGCGCAAGTAATTAAAAAAACAGAAAACAGGATATAATATTGGATTATAAGAAATAGAAAAACTACAGTTGTTTGAATTACACATTTTCCTTGTTTCCCTGTTCTTGGTATATATCGTGTGACACAAAACTTAACATAATACCCCTTAGCAAAGACTAATGACTAATGAAAAGTCATTTATCAACTCTGACAGGGTAACTCTAGATTTGTCTGACATCTGAGATAAATCACTACATCCGTTACTACTTAACTATACGAGCCCGGCATGGCCAAGCGTATTAAGGCGTTCTACTCGTAATCTGATGGTCGCGGTTTCGCGTCCCCGTCGCGCCAAACATGCTCACCCTTTCAGCCGTAAGGACGTTATAATGTCACGGTCAATCAATTCGTTGGTAAAAGAGTAGCCCAAGAGTTGGCGGTGGGTGGTAATGACTAGCTGCCTTCCCTCTAGTCTTACACTGCTAAATTAAGGACGGCTAGCACAGATAGCCGTCGAGTAGCTTTGTGCGAAATTAAAAAACAAACAAACAAAACTTAACTATATCGTCAATCGAGAATACTTACTTCCCTTCATTCTTACCGAAATTACAATAATGTGCAACATGGATATGAAGACGAGAAGGAGGTGTCCAGTTTTCCCAATTTTTCTTGATTAAATCCACCACTTTTACTCCACTTATTTGTGATTCGTGGCATTTTTGCAAACAATAGATGACATTCAGTTGTCCGTGTTTTGTATAACAAATGTTGTGCAGACGTACATATGACTGTTCCTTTTGATCTAACTAGTTCAAAACTTGTGCAAATAAACAGAATTAAAAAGTAATACTTGTCTCTTTGCTCGTTTGTTTGTTTGTTTTTTGAATTTCGCGCAAAGCTACTCGAGGGCTATCTGCGTTAGCCGTTCCTAATTTAACAGTGTAAGACTAGAGGGAAGGCAGTTAGTTATTTCCATCCACCGCCATCTCTTGGGCTACTCTTTTACCAACGAATAGTGAGATTAACCGTCACATTATAACGCCCCTACGGCTGAGAGAACAAGTATGTTTTGTGCGACGGGAATTCGAACCCGCGACCCTCAGATTACAAGTCGAACGCCTTAGCCCAACTGGCCATGCCGGGCTATGCTTTAATTAAACAAGAAGTAACGGCTGGGCCCGACAGTAAAGGCGCTCGAATGTTAATGAATGTTTAACAATTAAATTGTTGATACCGAAAACAATTGAACATAATTCCAATAAGAAAACATCCTTTTCAATGAGAGTAGGCCTGGCATGGCCAGGTGGGTTAAGGCATGGACTCGTAATCCAAGGGTCGGGGGTTCGAATCCCTGTCACACCAAACATGCTCGCTCTTCCAACAGTGGGGCGTTATAATGGGACAGTCAAGCCCATATTCGTTGATAAAACAGTATCCCAAAAGTCGGCGATTGGTGGTGATGACTAGCTGCCTTTCCTCTAGTCTTACACTGCTAAATTAGGGACGGCTAGCGCAGATAGCCCTCGAGTAGCTTTGCGCGAAATTCAAAACAAACAAACCAAACAAGTAATGGCTGAAAAACAAAACACCGCTCATCAAACTCTGCAGTTCGTGTTAAGTTGGAATGAACGGAGATTTTTGAACTTATAAGGGAACATTTGGAACATTTAATTTGATAAACTTGCAGGATGGTACTCGGTATTAGTTCTCCAGTGCGTTAACTTTATTAGTTCTGTGTTTTCGCCCGGGACTGAAGAAATGACATGTAATTTGGTGATCGAGAAAAATGGGCAGTCTGGAAAGACAGTAATTTGACTTTTAACTTAACCGTCAAGTCCGTAAGGGTAAGTTGTATCTAACTGTGCGTCTAGTAGTCTTTTCTTTATTTAAGTTTGGCATGTAAGTTAAGGCTTTATTTTGATTCTGTCTGAAAAGTTTTGAAAGCTTCTACGTCCTTGAAAGTTACTGTTGATTGAGAAAATTGCTTGTTAGTTAAAGCTCCGTATATCATATAACTGTTTTTACACCAATACAAAAAAATTGTCGAATTCTGTATTTTATTATTGTTTTTACACCAATACAAAAAGTTAATCGAGTACCGTATTATATAACTGTTTTTACACCAATACACCATGTTAGTCGAGTACAGTATCTTTCTTGTAGGAAGCCCATATAGTAAGAAGCTCGACTATATGCCAGATAGTAAATACATGGGCGATGATGAATGACAGAACACGAAGAAAAACAAACTCGGCTGTCAAACAATCCATTGTTAGGACTAAAGTCAATGTGTTTTTCCGGTGCTACTTTTTACAATAAGCTGATATATGAATTATAAATAAATTATTTATAATTAAATGGCATAAATTTAATCTTAACATTTAGTACTGACATTTAGTTGTCGCTTCAATAAAGGTCATTTTCCTCACACAAAAAAAACACACCAAAGTAATATAAAAAAAGATACAATTTGTTTCTGAAGCTAATTTTACTATAGGTATGTTTATCGTCATCAACGTAGACTGTTTGTTTGTGTTTTGAATTTCGCGCAAAGCTACACGAGGGCTATCTGTGCTAGCCGTCCCTAATTTAGCAGTGTAAGAATAGAGGAAAGGCAGCTAGTTATCACCACCCGCTCAACTCTTAAGCTACTCTTTTATTAACGAATAGTGGGATTGACCATCACATTATAACGCCCTCAGGGCTGAAAGGGTGAGCATGTTTGGCGCGAAGAGGATGCGAACCCGCGACCCTCAGATTACGAGTCGCACGCCTTAACACGCTTGGCCATGTCGAGCCCAACGTAGACGGACAATTTTTGGCAGAACAATGGAGAATAATATTTTGTATGATCCACAAAGTTTTATTAAAATCAGATCAATTTTGAATGAATTATAGAGGGAAGAAATTGTGTGAAAAATCAATCACCATGTTAATAGAGAGGAGTTTGTTTTATAGTTGTTAGCATGCTGTAACGTTGAGTCTTCACACCGGTCCTCCAAGAACTAACCTCTTCTTAGTCGTGTCACATTCCAAATGTGTACCAACTAAATTTGGCCATTGGTGAGAAATATTGTTAATAAATGTAATATAGGAGTGAAACACGGATAAAAATAAATTAGATTAAAGACAGGGTTGACAAGTTGTTGAAGATGAACTCCAGGATTATTGCAGAATGTTTTAAAAATGACAAAAACAGCTTCAAAAAAGTACAAGGGGGTATCTGTAATGTGCAAAACGTTCATAAGAGCCATAACAATGAGTTAGAAAAAAATGTCAACAATAGAACACAACACATGAAAAAATTAATTGGAAAATTAAGATTGACCGTCACTTATAACGCCCCCACGGCTGAAAGAGAGAGCATGTTTGGTGCGACGGGGATGCGAATTCGCGACTCTTAGATCACGAGTCGCACGCCTTAACCCACCTGGCCATGCCAGGCCTGGATGTATTGGTATAAGACCAATTTATAGATTCCATAACAGAATATAATACGAGACGATTAGGTAAAGGCAAGACAAAGAGAAAACTCTCCTGTTGATGATGGAGACTCAATTCGTCAAAGTTGCTTGTACACGATAAAAGCCGCCATTACTGGATCATCAGATTGAATTGTATTCACACATCCCATAACGACAGCGTAAAGAAAACCTGAAAGTATTACTTGTACAACTCAAACAGAACGGAAAAATTAAACCACAAGACAAAGATGATTCCATGATAATTTAGATATAAACATATTGCCAGGAAATGCAGAAAGAAAGTCTGCATTGCATAAGTACTTCTCCAAAGGAATATCTGAAGAAGATAATTGTTATAGATGTGAGAAGTTTGGTCAGAACAAGACAGTAAAGAATTGACAGCTGTTACTAAACAAAGAAGACAATATACAAAGTATGAGTTTTTAAACCCAGCCAGATCGGAGGAACAAGAAAGAACTAGGCAGACATTGAAAACAAAGAGGACGAAGCTGATAGTATTGTAAGAAGGTTCTGCTGAGAATACTACGTCTATCCCAAATGATAAGTTAATTATTTAAGGAAACCAGTCCACGAGACAAACATTTTAATAACCGTTGAAGTACATTGACCACAAGTGGTTCTACAGCTAAAATTGTTCGATTAAATGTGACAACGAAAGGGGGAAAACTGTCTCCAGCAATGAAATAAAAAAGTGGATCGAAGAGAAAAGCAGAATAAAAGTTTCCTCAAGAGGAAAAGTTAAAAATTATTCTTTCTTTACGAAACCTCTGCGCATGTCGTGATACGTTAGTAACTGACATCGAGAAACAGTGTATATTGGAAACTGACTTCATATCATAACATAGATATAAGGTCAGGCTGGCTTCAAATAGTTTCACAATATATAGCCAGAAATCCTTTTACACAGTATAAAAATCACTACACCAGAGGTTGAGTTTCCAGTAGTAACAAGGCAGCTAGTCATTGTGCTACCAAGAAGTAAAATACTCATATCAGGACTTGTTAGAAATAAATCTAGATCTAGTGAGTGCAATTATGTTAGAAACAAATACTGGATCGTAACCTTAGAGATTGATGGTTAGAAGAACTCTAGTGGATCTAAACAACAAGAATGTTACTATTAGGGCCATAAACACATGTAATTTTTGGTATTGTGTTCTCTACACAGTGTTTTAACATGACGTATTCAAACTTTGTATCAAACACATCTCAGTATTATATAACGAGGGCCTGGCATGGCCTAGCGCGTTAAGGCGTGCCCTTCGTAATCTGAGGGTCGCGGGTTCGCGCACGAGTCGCGCCAAACATGCTCGCCCTCCCAGCCGTGGGGGCGTTATAATGTGACGGTCAATCCCACTATTCGTTGGTAAAAGAGTAGCCCAAGAGTTGGCGGTGGGTGGTGATGACTAGCTGCCTTCCCTCTAGTCTTACACTGCTAAATTAGGGACGGCTAGCACAGATAGCCCTCGAGTAGCTTTGTGCGAAATTCCAAAACAAACAAACAAACAAATTATATAACGTGAAACATATTGATGAAGTTTTAATATTTTACCAACCAGTTGTAAAAGATTAATACATTTTTCCATAGTTGTAAAGTTAAATAACGACATGTATCAATGTGTAAGTTATCACATTTTGCTAATAAATCATGCACAAGAAAAACACTTTTAACAATATATACTTTATGAAAATAATGAATCACCTGATTTGAAAGTGTTACGTATTGTAATTTATCTCGAACGAATCTCCTAGTTATATTACGTACGTTACGTATTACGATTGCACATAATATGAAATTTTAATTTTAATTTAGAAGTTAATGAAATGTCGATATGTATTAAATTTATGATAGTTACAAAAAGATTGATACAATTTTCTTTCTTAACACAAATATATTTTAATATAGAAACAACAATACAACATATAATAACGGTTATTACACAGAGTTTTACACATCATAAACATAAAACTGAAACACACATAGATATTAAAATAAATCTACAACAGTAAATCCGTTACAAAAGATATTTGCTTTAAATGTATAAACCAAATTTTCTTTCCCTGCTTGGTCTCCCGAAATATTTATAACTATTAGTATTAATAATAAGCACTGTTGACAGTTAGAAGTTTTATAAGAGTAAAGGTAAATAAATGTATAATAATGTTGCAATTACATACTGTAAACGTACTAATCAAATTATCGGATCAACTCTACATAGATTTTTCTCTGAACTCTATAAATACCAAACATTCATTTCAATGAGAATTATCATCTTTGTAACAATGTCCATTGCTAACCCTTAGAAGGATGACTTGATGATCGGACTTGAATTTTTTTATCACTTAACTATCGATATCATTCAAGTTCCTTGTGAAGTTATAACTGTCCAACTTTTCTTTATTACAAGAAAAGTGAGCAAAAAAACCTATATCTTACATCACCTGAACAGCAATGTCAAAAACATTTGTGCACACTTCGTTAGAGCCAGGAACTGTCAATAAACTAAAATGATGTGCTGTAATAATTAGGAACTCCTGTTCAGCGCTCCCTGTTGGAAGTATGCTGTAATCATAATAAGATACACGGAAAATCTTCGATTATTTCTCTGGTTCAATTGATTTAATCCGTGATAAAGAGGAACGACTTACCAGCAACATGTCATCACCATGTTTACATGCTCTACCTTAGTAGGCGTTAACAAGACTGACAGAAGAAAGCATCGAATGTCGAATTATTGCCGTCTGGTGCGTACATGTGGTCTCTGTTTTACCGATCATTCTAGATGCTCGTTCAACGTCAAGTCCTACAATATCCTATAAATGTTATTCTAGCTGTTAGAGCGAGATCTTAATAACATAAAGGTAAACGTCAGCAGTTTTAATTTTGGTAAAGAGTACCAATAACTAAAGGCATTTATACGACTTTAAGAACAGTGTATATCTTGTAGCTATTTATATACTGAATGACTACGTAAATTGCTAATAATTCAGTCAAGCCATCTTTCACTGTTGGTCAATAAAGTCTGATATTACCTGATAATGGCACGATAGAACTATGAGAGAGAATAAAGACACTGACCCACGTTATAAAAACTTCCGAGAGGTTTAAGTGAATAACTAAGGGGCTGCACTTGTAATTATTGTTACCTTGCCCTTGGCCTCTAAAAATATCTTATTTCTATTATAGGTTTCTTCTACAGTTGGAAGCCAAAGTTCTAGACATAATGAACCCAAATAAAAAATAAACTTTTCTCAAATTATAACCATAAATTCTGATTCGTTCTAACATTTTTTATCGCACATTTTTACTGAAATATGTGACTAAACTTAAACATGTAACATTTCGGAAAGTCAACACGTAAATCTCATCTTGAAAAGATTATTCTGACCAAGAATCTTAATCAAACCAAAACAAATAAAACTCTGGTGTTTGAGTAATTTATTTATTGTAAATCTACATTCCAGTTACGTTGTTTCTGTTTTAAAACGTGTGGCTTTTAAAATAGGTAAACCAAATATAAATGAAACTAGGCTTTTAAAATGTTATTGTTTCACCTTTGACCATTGGAAGGTTTACTTTAGACCACTTAGTAACTATCAATACATCACTCGTATTTGTCTTATACCGTCTACAGCAGTGGTTCCCAACCAGGGGTGCGAGATAGCGTTCCAGGGGGTGCGAGATAACATTTGTTTTGGCCAATTTCACCTTTATTCTTAAATGAATAATTACTGTGAGAGGTGCGAAAACATATTAAATTTTTTAGGGGTGCGGGGCATAAAAAAGGTTGGGAATCACTGGTCTACAGACAAGCTGATAAATATTTTCCAATAACAATTACAATTTTAACTATAAGTAAGAGGCAAACTTCAAAAGATTCTATGATAACTCTGCCTCAGGTCGTCAGTTGAGTTGTTTAGTGAAATAAATTTTCCGAATAAACATAACTGTTTTACAAAGTTGCTGAAAACAGCTAAAAAGGATTCCCTTGGAAATAGGATGTTTATTCACTTGTATCACAGTTATAGTGTTCAGGTATTTGGCTAATAGTGATTCAAACATATCAATAGTTTTGTTGCTAAGACTACAATACAATAATTTATTAAAGATTTAACCCTAAAATCGTAAGTCGTTCATACAGAAGCTGTCATGTTTTGGTGACAACTTTGAAAAAGTCCGCTAAACTCACTTGTAACATGAAACTACACGTAAGTTTTTGGTTTTGTCTCTTGCTTCGTAAAACGCAATGAAACCTTCGAAGATTTGTTTTTGCCTCAGTGAAAGTTTTTTTTTTTAAATAAAGTTTGTTTCTCTTAAGAGCTATTCCACTTTTCCATGATCTGCACCATAGAAGCAGTTTTTTTTTAACATTCTTGGAATATCTGAGACACGTTACTTTCATTGGTTGAAGTTTGGTCAATCACATCTAGGTTTGTTAAATACTGAACAATGTGCTACAATGAAAGTGGTTGCAAGGAGAAAACAAGGTAAAAAAGTTTTTACTTATCTCCCAACTTTAAATTTTTCTTTTTCCCTTTTCTTGGATTATAAAATCTTCGTATGCCTCTCTTTCAGATCGCTTTAACATCTACAAGAATCAAATCTTGACTATTCTACAACATTTTCATTGCATATATAACACTTTCTGAGTGATACTAGAGTAACCAGGACTTTTGGAAATCCTCTCAGTATATAGTCATCAGGTCTTTTAGAAGTAAATCACTTTATAAGACATAATGAACATTCACCAAACCTTTTACATAAATGGGAGGAGAGGGGCCCTATTTCAAATGAAGATTTCTCTATAAAAATGAACTAGAATACACTAAAATTATATTGTTAATTATATTGTTCGACTTGTGCTGTTGCTACATTATCGTTGAAAGACAGTTTTGATGTTGTTTTTTTAACAATTTTTGAGATAGTGTGATAACTGAAAGAGACACTACTTTTTATACGATTAACTCCAAATTTTTGGTGTTTAAAAACAGAAAAGCGTGTTATTTTTCCATTGTTTCTTCTTCCAAGGCTTAGCTCGACTCGTAACGTGATGGTTGCGGATTCAAATATCCGTTACAGTAAACATGCTTGCCCTATCAGCCGTGGGGGGATTTATAATGTGAGGGTCAATCCCACTATTCGGTGGTAAAAGAGTAGCCCAAGAGTTGGCGATGGGTGGTGATGACTAGCGGCCTTCCCTCTAGTCTTACACTGCTAAATTAGGCAAGACTAGCGCAGATAGTCCTCGTGTTGTTATGCGTAAAAATTCAAAAACAAACAAACAGTTCTTCCAAACACGTTTGAATCGATTACTATTTCGTCATTTATCGGCGAATTAACTTGAAACGTGGTAGAGTTATACCTTGATATAAAACAATAATATCTTTTTTTTCAAAACTAGGCATTTTTAAGGATTTTGTGGGGTTATAGGTCAAACAACCTAAAAATGTATATTTTATCTTCATGTTAGGTTACACTCAATGAAATCAAGATGAAAAATGCACAAATATTACTTTTTTATGCGTCCATCAGGTGTACTTACAAACAAATTGAATATTTCAGTGATGTAGAGAAAACCCACTTGTAGTGAAATTTATATGCAAAAACGGCTCGTTTGGGTTGAGAAAATATTTTACATAGAAGAGCGAACAACGTTTCGACCTTCTTCGGTCATCATCAGGTTCACAAAGAAAGAAAGAGGTAAATCACCGGAAGATGACCACATGTTTGGAAGGGGTTGTGTAACTGAGTGTCGGAATGTAGAGGGCGGTGTTAGATGTCTGAATATATAATTTTATCTTATCAAATAAACTTAGAAAAATGTAGTTTAAAATTACTAGTTTTTTACAACAACGAAGCCTTCTAGTTAACCTGATATAATGTAACCTGTTTGCTTGTTTTGAATTTCGCACAAAGCTACTCGAGGGCTATCTGTGCTAGCCGTCCCTAATTCAGTAGTGTAAGACTAGAGGGAAGGCAGCTAGTCATCACCACCCACCGCCAACTCTTGGGCTACTCTTTTACCAACGAATAGTGGGATTAACCGTCACATTATAACACCCCCATGGCTTAAAGGGCGAGCATGTTTAGCGCGACGCGGGCGCGAACCCGCGACCCTCAGATTACGAGTCGCTTGCCTTAACACGCCCTGCCATGTCGGGCCATGGTAACTTAAATACCTGCAAGGAACTATACACCTCTGTATTAATTAAAGTTCTATTACTTGTATAAACAGGGTCTAAATTTCTACATATGTGTTTAAAACAGAGTATAAAATTAACTACCTTTTCATTTGATACCACTGACTTTCCGGAAACATCCGCACAGTTGAAGACTTTCGCATTAATGAACTTATGGTGGACGCTACACTCCAAGTGTGAAATGTTGGTATCACAGCATGACTCAGTCATGTGATCGATTAGGCCAAACCTGACACTGCAACGAAAACTATCCTATGTATTTCATTCAGTTATAACACACGCTATAACAACACGGACTTCGCTTCTTTTTCCTCTCACACCATGGCAGCAGTATTAACATATTGTGTGTACGAGGTCTGTTCAAAAAATACGCAGACTGTTTGAATTGCGCGACTCCAGTTGGTTCCAGGGGAATCCGCTTGGTGTCGCTAGGTTTGCACAGATCATATGATTACGACGCCATTTCCCGATTGCAGATATCTTCATTTGTGTATTAGCTACGCGGTTTTAAGTGAATTGCGATTTTTTCGTTTGGCGGATTTCAGAATGAATGACCTGAAGGAGCAACGAATTGCTGTGAAATTTTGTGTTAAACTTGGAAAATCTGCGACTGAAACTTTTACTATGCTTAACCCGGCTTACGGTGATGATGCTATGAAACGTACGGCATGTTTCAAGTGGCATGAACGTTTTAAAGATGGTCGACAGTCCATTGAAGATGATGAGCGTCCTGGACGTCCTTCCACGTCAACTGACGACCCACACGTCGACAAAATCAACACCCTGGTGCGGGCAAATCGACGTCTGACTGTCAGGGAACTTGTTGAATTGAAGATGCACCGCGTTGCTGAGAAATTTGTGCCTCAGAACTCGTGAGTTTTTGGCCAAACACTCGATCACTGTTCTTCCCAACCCCCACTACTCACCTGACCTTGCTCCTTGCGATTTTTTCTTGTTCCCCAAACTCAAAAGACCCTTGAAAGGAAGAAGATTTGAGACGATTCCCGAGATTAGGCAAATGCAACGAAGGAACTACATTACAAAAAAAGCGTACCAGTACTGTTTCAACAAGTGAAAACACCGTTGGAATAAGTGTGTGCTTTGGGGAGGAGAGTACTTTGAAGGGGTTCCAGACCTGTAACTTCTAAATAAAGTACATTTTGTTTTATGACGTCAGTCCGCGTATTTTTTGAACAGACCTCGTATATAGATATATATATATACGTATTTAAGAATATTATTCGTTTGTTTGGTACTTAGTAAAAGTGCCGCACTGTGCTTTACTCACAGCGTGTATCGGAACCTGACTTTCAGGGTTGCAAATCCCCTGACTACTTAGTTGAGTCGTCGTAGGACGTAAACATTACATTTGGAATATTTTTCAAGTTAGGAAATTCGTGTACCTAAAAGACAGAAGTAAGGGTGAATCAAACTAAAAGACTGGCTGCTGTCAATAATACAAGCACTTTCTGTCCACTTTTCTCTATTTTTCATTTTGAAGTCCACGTGGATAGAGGTCTCTGTAAAGCAAACGAGCTGCCATAATGTTCGACATACACATCGTTCATCGAGCGCTATATTAACCGAGAAGAAAATTTGTTTTCGAATTTCGCACAAAACTACTCGAGGGCTATCTAAATTTTGCAGTGTAAGACAAGAAGGAAGGCAGCTAGTCATCACCATCCATCGCCAACTCATGGACTACTCTTTTACCAACGAATAGTGGGATTGACCGTCACATTATAATGCCCCCACGGCTGAAAGGGCGAGCATGTTTGGTGAGATTGAACTGCATAAATTTATGTGAACGAATACATAAAAATTTACTTTATTTTACTGTTCAATTAATACCTCTTATAATTGTTTCTAAGCGACTCTAAATAAACTCAGATACAAACTAAGTTTCCTCTGTATGTAAAATAGATTATTATACACTATTTTAAAATATTTAAGTTTTTAATAAATAAACGTAGTATTCCAAAAATTGTTTAATTTCGAAATTTAAGTTCGATGGAGGCCCAGTTCAGTCTACACATTGGTTAAAGTGTTACAATATCAAGTTTATTTACTGTATCTGCTATTGGACAACTATATGTAATGTGAAGGACTGAAGCGACTATAAAGCACGCCCACACAAAAGTATTTTTGATTTCAGTTTTTGTATTTCTGTGGTTTGTTGATCCAAGCCTGTTATGACCACGAGGTTACGGCGCTCGACTCATAATCGGAGGATCGCAGGTTCGAATCTCCGTCACACCAAACATGTTCGTCCTTTCAGTCGTGTGGGCGTTATAATGTACGATCAATTCCACTATTCCACTAAAAGCGTAGCCCAAGAATTGGCGGTGGGTGATGATGACTAGCTACCTTCCTTTAGTCTTACACTTCTTAATTAGGGACGACTAGCATAGAGAGCCCTCCCGTAGCTTTGCGTGAAATTCAATACAAACAAACGTGTTGACCCAAGCTACGCTGATGAGCTTTGAATATAAGAAACTGTAGTTCACAACAGAAGTTTCAGCCAATCAAAAATGTATTACATCTCTATAACGCACATTCTCTTTTTAGTTTTACCTTTAGTGAGAAAAGAAAGAAATATCTGTAACACATATATAGAATCACTAAACAGTTAGTCCGTTGTACAATACCAAATATCTGTAACACATATATAGAATCACTAAACAGTTGGTCCGTTGTACAATACCAAATATCTGTAACACATATATAGAATCACTAAACAGTTGGTCCGTTGTACAATACCAAATATCTGTAACACATATATAGAATCACTAAACAGTTGGTCCGTTGTACAATACCAAATATCTGTAACACATATATAGAATCACTAAACAGTTGATACGTTGTACAATACCAAATGTCTGTAACACATATATCGAATCACTAAACAGTTGATCCGTTGTACAATACCAAATATCTGTAACACATATATAGAAATACTAAACAGTTGATCCGTTGTACAATACCAAATATCTGTAACACATATATAGAATCACTAAACAGTTGATACGTTGTACAATACCAAATATCTGTAACACATATATAGAATCACTAAACAGTTGATACGTTGTACAATACCAAATATCTGTAACACATATATAAAATCTCTAAACAGTTGTTCCGTCGTACAATACCAAATATCTGTAACACATATATAGAATCACTAAACAGTTGATACGTTGTACAATACCAAATATCTGTAACACATATATAGAAATACTAAACAGTTGATCCGTTGTACAATACCAAATATCTGTAACACATATATAGAATCACTAAACAGTTGATACGTTGTACAATACCAAATATCTGTAACACATATATAGAATCACTAAACAGTTGATACGTTGTACAATACCAAATATCTGTAACACATATATAGAATCACTAAACAGTTGATACGTTGTACAATACCAAATATCTGTAACACATATATAGAATCACTAAACAGTTGATCCGTTGTACAATACCAAATAATGAATCAGACGCAGTATTCTAGCATTATTCATACACTTAAATTATTATTGTGATTTAAAAGGTCTCAGAGACTCATAGGTGTAAATAAATAGTGTTTTCAGAAAATTATTAATACTGTCTGGTTGAAAAACCCCACAGAAAAACATTATATTAGAGAAAAACTGATTGTTCGTATATTAGGAAAAACTACTCTCTGAAAGAAGTACATAACTTACTTTCCTTTATAGAGTATTGTACTGCGCCTGATTCATTATTTGGTATTGTACAACGTATCAACTGTTTAGTGATTCTATATGTGTGTTACAGGAAAATAAAAGGAAATCCACCCCTTTTAAGAGTGAAAATAAGATGAACCGAGGTACATTAACTGTTTTACAATTTTGTTAATGTGATTGGTTGTTATCTAACTAATCAGAAAGTGCTATACCAATATAAGGCCTATTGAAGTAAAGAAAGTGATATCATGCCCAGTAGTATTACAGTCATGGCTCCCAGGACTAAAATATCCCATGACTAGCGTGTATAAATCAAAAGTTTGGCTGTTCAAAGATGCTTCATGTGAAATATTGCTCCAGCATCTTTAGTAGGATCTGTACTGATGAAACGAAAGATTACGCTCTTAATGATAAAACAGAAACTCATCAAACGTAATTTTAACGGGTACATATATGTACAAAATATTATCAATCAACATGTAGTTAGTTGTTCAATAACAGAAACTGAGAAAAGATAATCAAATCTGTCCGATAAGCTGAAAGTGTAAAATCGTCTTCAATGTTTTACATTGACACTTATGATAATCTCTAATATCTCCTTGACACTGATGCTGCCGAATATGCTTCAGATACAGCGTCATCTATTGAGAAATTTTCATTCTATTTTGAAATGAGAAAATTGAAATATCGCTTTAGAAAGAACTATTACAGCAGTATTGTAGTTTGTATTGGCCTAATTACTTGGTTTAACTCTTACTGGAGGGAGGTAACTGTTTTCTTTTTCTGTTTGTTTTTTCCAACCAACTGCACAAGTAGTTTTAAAATATGTGCTGAATCCGTGTCTTTGGTGTCAGTGGATTTTTTCCGTGAATATTTTGAAACCTTACACATTCACGCATCAAAGTAAGCACACCAGAGAACTATGATATTTAACCCTAAAAAATTGGACCAGTTCAACTCTAATATTCTTATGATATTGTTTCTTTCAGCAGAACAAGGGCATATTCACGTTAATATCATTCGATATCTAAACGGAACTATTATTGTATTTCAGTAAATTAGAACTAAATTATTAGCGGACGTATCTTTTAAATAAGAAGAAAACTAATTAGTGTAGAAACACAAGTAAAATATAGCGATATAACGAATTACTAGCTGAGAAAATAAAGAAGAAAAAATAACAATATTTAATCACAAGTTCTGTAACATTCAAATTGTATCCAAACTAAGTAAATGTGGGGTTAATATATCTTGATGTCTTTCGTAACACGCTTTTACTGTAACCAAGCCAAATTCAGTTCAGTAGGATGAGACACAATTGTAAACATTTGTTTGTTTGTTTTAGGGCAAAGCCAAATTATATTATCTGCTGTGTCTATCTCGAGGGATCGAACTCTGTATTTTGGTTTTGAAAGTCCGTAGACTTACCGCTGTCCCACTGAGGAACCAATTGAAAACAAAGCAATTACTAAAAACGACTTCAATATTAAATATCCTAGCAACGTATTATGCACTACTATGGTCAAAGTACATTGCTTACGTCTTGGTTCGTTCGTTATGTTTGAAGCCAGCAACCATAAACTGCTTCTGTATTTTCTTTCTATGATATGTTTCTAACGGTTCAAACGAAATTTCACGTCACACAGGTGAAACTGTATCATAAGTCATTACGTTATTTTCAGCCTTGTGTTCAGTTTTGTTCCAAAAATATAAATAGTTTCTTTGTTACAAAAACGCTCGGGTGTTTTGTATTAAGTAGTTTTTATCACGCGTTATCCTATTGCGTGTCTGTCAACATGCTTCTGCTATGTGCTTACCACTCGTTGAGCTGCTTTCTGCTACTATTTATTTTGCTGTGTTCTTTGCAGTTCACCTTCAACTTATTCTGTATTCTTCACATGAACAGCGATCTGTTAATACAAAGAGATTAAAAGTGTTAACTTCAACTCGGTTAAATATTTATTTCGTTCTCTTGCGAAAGGTATTTTTTTCTTTCTTTGATTTGCACCTTCAATATGACCAGGTGGGTCAAGGTGTTTGACTCATAATCTGAGGGTCGTGAGTTCGAATCTCCGTCGCACCAAACATGCTCTTCCTTTCAGTCGTGGGGGCGTTATGATGTAACAGTTAATCCCACCATTCGTTAATAAAAGAGTAGCCCAAGAGTTGAGCGGGTGGTGATAACTAGCTGCCTTCCCTCTAGTCTTTCACTGCTAAATTAGGGACGACTAGCGCAGATTGCCCTCGTGTAGCTTTGCGCGAAATTCAAAACAAGCAACAAAGCACTTTAAATATCCTATAAGTTCCTTTGATTATACATCCTCGACGTGACTCCGTCTCGTTTTCAACCTACGTGTATTGTGTTTTCTTACTTAAATATTTTTGTCATACGAACACAATATATATAAACAAAATTTTCTGTATATTTACTGTATTGAGAGGTTTCTTATAAATCTTTTCTAACCTTGTTCACTGAGCAACCTTTGTTTTATAAAGCGGCCTTTTGTAATTGTTAATGAATTCATATGATATACGAATTGTATGAGCGTGTTTAATTTTCTTATAGTAAAGCCACATCGGACTATCTGTTGAGCTCTTGGAGGGGATTCGAACTCCTGATTTTAGCGTTGTAAATCCGGAGACATACCGCTGTTCTAGCTGAACTATTTAGCGTTAAAGTTTAAAATGTCGAAAGTGTGTCTGGATTTATTAAAGATTTAAATTATGATCGAATGTTTGTGTTTAATCATTCTTTTCGTGTGATTTAGTGAAACCCTACGTTTTCAAAATACTCGTCTAAAATGTCTTGAATATTCATTTTGAGCAACAAAATTAAAATATTTCCAGTTTTAACGATATTCTCAGCTAAAATCTTATTGGTTGCTAGTTCAAATGACGATACGATATTTTCCAAAATTTAACGTTTCCGTGTGTGTCAGCGGTAAGCTTGTAGACTTACAGCGCTAAAGTCTAGGGTTTGGTTCTCGGTGCTGGACAGAGTGTGGATAGTCTGTTGTGAGTGTTTGCGCTGAAAAAAGAAGAAATATTATCCAGTCTGCTGCTTTTTAACAGATATTATCTTCCACCATCTGTCGTTTTCAGCAGTATTATTCTAAACTATATAGTCAAAAATATATAGTCGTCGACTTGTTTTGAATTTCGCGCAAGGCTACTCAAAGGCTATCTTCGCTAGCCGTCCCTAATTTAGCAGTGTAAGACTAGAGGGAAGGTAGCTAGTCATCACCACCCACCGCCAACTCTTGGGCTACTCTTTTACCAACGAATAGTGGGATTGACCGTAACATTATAAAGCTTTCATGGCTGAAATGGTGAGTAATGTTGGTGCGACGGGAATTCGAACCCGCGACCCTCAGATTACGAGTCGAACGCCTTAACTCACCTGATAGTCATCGAATGGAAGAGTGTCCAGATACAGCTATTTATTTCAGTTCTCAATAATTTGTGTGTATTTTCGTCATATGTAGAAAAGTTCTTACTTTCTTCGGCAGCGTCACCAAAAATTCACTTCTCTACCTGGATGATGTGTGATGTCAGTTGGTAATGTAATTTTCTGTATCGATTATTGTCGAACGAGGCCTAACGTGTTGTGTCTATGAAAGGAAAGAAAGATATGGCTGTAGATTAGTGTTGCTCTGAACTTTATTTCTCTTGTGATTCCAAAGTTGGATAACTTAAACTTCGTTTCTATAAGTTACCTTTTTATTCACTGTGTGTGTGTTATTACATAAAACACACAAAACGTTAACTGTGACGCACGATACACAAAGTTAGGTTTAGTGCAATCCTCTCGTGGATGAATGCGAGATCGATTTATAGGCCTAACCATGATATTCGTGATTTACATGTGCAGAATTTTTAATATTACTCGTCAGTCTAAAGCCATGAGAACTAGAAATGAGCATCATTGTAAGTGTTTTTTACTAATCACACTGTTTTTAAAAATAGGTTTACATTATTATCTTACTTAAACATAGAGCTAAAATATGTTATAATCTGATAAAACTGACAATTAAATCTCTTCATGTGCGAGATTTTTTTACAGCAAATAACATAAGCACACTGAGATATCTGACAACACTACTTTCCTATGAGAAACGAAGTTCATCGGTTCATTCTAAATATTTCTCAAAGTTTTCTCTCATCTTTATCATTATTTTTTTACCATTAAAGTTTTTTATTTATATTTTCTACATACAAAAAAGACAGTTGAGAGAAGCTACGCCACCACAGTAATTATTTCTAAATTAACGTTTTTGTGTAAACATAGTTCTCGTTGCCATGAGCATTAGCTTGTATTTTACTGATTTTAAAAAGGGAAAAAAGACTTGTTGAAATTGCTTCGTCTGTTTTGTTTCCAAAAAAAAAGAATTATTATTTTAATATAAAGTTTATGAACAGCTAAAGTGTACTCGCCATGCACTTATATTTGACTGCAATGGTTCCAAGAAGAATGATTACCTGTTTTATACTTATATATATTGTCGTGATTCCAATAACTTTATTGAATTTTTAGCAAGTTAATACAACTCAATGACTTTATGATGTCATCTAGTACAACAATAAATTTCAAAGCGCGGCTAGTCTTAGTGGTAAGCTATTCTTCGAAAGCGATTTTAGTCGACTTTTATCTTTGAATGTTTGTTTTTGAATTTTGCTCAAAGCTACACGAGAGTTATCTGCGCTAGCCGTCCCTAATTTAGCAGTGTAAGACTAGAGAGAAGGCAACTAGTCACCATTACCCACTGCCAACTTTTGGGCTACTCTTTTGCCAACGAATAATGGGATTGAGCGTCACATTATAACGCCCTCACGGGGACTCGAACCCGCGACCTTCAGATTACGAGTCGAACGCCTTAACACACATGGCCATGCCGGGCTCTCTTTGAGTGTCTTTCACAATAATCAGGTAATAGACAAAATTAACATATGATTACCGCTATGAAAACATGTATAAACTTACTATAGTTCAGTTTGAAATCTTAAAATACGGCTCTCACAAAAATAAGCCTTCTCAATGATAATTTTTTTTAGAATTTATTTTTCTCGACACGTCAGCCATTAAGCAACACAGATCCTTGCTGTAAAAAGCATTTTGTTTAGATTTACTGAAACTCGACATCAAACGTTCGTGTTAAATATTTCTCTTGGGCGATGTCTATTTCTTCACACGTGTAAACAAACTGTTACGGGATAATATTATTTAATCTGTGACTTGTGAAAGACATACTCTTCAAAAAAAGAAACGCAAAAGGCAAAATATGAGACAAATTATTAACAAGTTTATTTCGGGTAGTTCTGTATGACATGTGTGAAACTTTGCATATTCACTGTTGAACATCCAAAGTCTGGAAAGGCGAAGTCCACGCTCACTAGTTGAAGTTTAACGTCACTCAACGTGAATAACGAGTATGCCCCCCGTGAGCATCAATAACTGCTTGGCATCTCCTGCCCATGGAAGCGATGAGATGACGAATCACATCCTGTTGAATGGCTGTCCACTCAGCCTGCAAAGCTGCTGCAAGTTGAGGTAGAGTTTGCGGTTGAGGTTGTTGTCGTCGCAGACGTCGGTCCAACTCGTCCCAAAGATGTTCGATGGGGTTTAAATCTGGTGATCTGGAGGGCCATGGAAGAACGTTGATGTTGTGGTGTCTCAAGAAGACAGTGGTGAGTCGTGCTGTGTGAAGACGGGCGTTGTCATGTTGAAAAACGTCGTTGACGTTCACTATGATGGGTTGCACATGGGGCCTAAAAATCTCGTAGACGGTTGCGTACGGTCTGGTCGGAAATCCTACGCAGCCCTGGTATAGTTGAGGCAGTAGACGTCGCAGTGGTGGTCCTATCTCGAAGGTGACGTAACCGGATGTTGCGATCTTGTGCGGGCGTGGTCACACGAGGGCTGCCAGATCGTGGACGGTCACGAGTTGATCCATGTTCTTGGTGAAGATTCCATAGCCTTGTGATGGTGCTTGGGTGGACATTCACAGCTCTGGCAACATCTGATCGAGATTCGCCTGCTTCCAAGCGACCAATGGCGTTGATGCGTTGTGCTTCAGTCAGTCTTGGCGTAACTGTATTGCGTGTCGGTGGCTTAACACTGAGCTATGGAAACCGAGAACCCGTCACTCTTATAAGGATCTTGCACATGTTGCACTTGCATAACATGCAGATCTCTCAAACAAATTTATTGGACACGCATGCGTTTTGGCGAAAAATCCGATGTTTTCCTCCGTTTTCAAAGCGCACAACTTTTATTGTCATTTTGGTCTGACAATCAGTGCCTTAACACGTGTAACATCACATGCTCTGAGCTTGTAACGTTATTACATATGCTTTTCTTTAGAATAACAAAAATATTCCTTTTGCGTTTCTTGTTTTAAAGATTATACTAAATTCACATTTCCAAAATTCATTCAAACGATAAACTTTCTTTAAAATAATACAATAATTCATGACAGAGTGGTGCCCATAATTATTGTTTTGTGTTTTAGATTCTACAACTATTTGTATTCATCATATATTGTTGGAAGAGTACAGAAAAACGTCATACGAAGTCAAATGCCAAGAGAATTATTGGATATTTAAAATGGAAACAGAGTCTGCAGTATAACTACAACAAATACCTTCTCCCTACGGAGGCATACTTGGGCAACTCATCACAGACTTCGGCGCATGATATACCTTGATGACGTGGTGAGGGTCAAGGATGGCACTTGAGAATCAAACAACTCTCAATATTTTAATAAATAATAAAAATATACTGAACTATACAAGCCATAAAAGATAAAATAATCCAAATGTCTCTGTGCATACTTAATATTTAGAAAAAATAAAAATTAAGTATGAATTTTGCTCCTTACACTAAAAGTGTTAATCCATGTTCTAAAAATAATTCAAAATAATTAGTCTTACCTCAGCTAGAAATGTAACATACATCTATCATCGATCTGTCTACCTGTGGATTTTTCATGCAACACCCGAATGGTTTGTGGTTTGTCAGCTTTACACAATATGTCTTACTTGCAAGTCCTGTTCTAAAGACATTATATTCAGGATGTAGTAGATGGTCCTATACCTTTAGGATTTTTTTTGTATTTCTGTATATCTTTGTGTAGACAGGCGTAGAACGCGTTACCATTCGTAGCGGGTCCTCTTCTCCAGAGCTGAATAGTTTGCCACTTTTCCTATCTATTTCTTTTCCAGTTCAGTGGCTTTGTGTTTTATGCCGGATACCTAGTAATGAACAGTTGTATATATATATATATATATAATCTGTGTGTGTGTGTGTTATAGGTTACTACAAAAAGAAGTAACAAGTTATTATGGGCAAAGCTCGAGACTTCCAATACCAGTCCAAATGATAATGCACACCTGCTAGTACAGCGGTAAGTCTATGGATTTACAACCCTAAAATCAGGGGTTTGATTCCCCTCGGTGGACTCAGCAGATAGCCCGATGTAGCTTTGCAATAAGAAATCACACACACACCCAAATGACAATTGTAATAAAAATAGAGATCAACAGAAATAAAGAAATTCTCACTAAATAAAGCAAATCTTAAAAACGTGCATTTTAACATTGATGAATACGCATAATAAGGAACCAGGATGTTTGTTTTAAATTCCTATTGGTGGAGCTTCCTTTTCAAAAATACGGGAAAAGAAAAAAGAAGAAATGTAACCAGTCTTGTTTATGTTCAAAGTATTGTTTTGTTTGTTTTTGAATTTCGCACAAAGCTACTCGAAGGCTATCTGTGCTAGCCGTCCCTAATTTAACAATGTGAGACTAGAGGGAAGGCAGCTAGTCATTACCACCTACCGCTAACTTGTGGGCTACTCTTTTACCAATGAATAGTGGGATTGATCGTCACTATATAACGTTCCCATGGCTGAAAGGGCGAGCATGTTTGGTTGAAGGGGATTCGAAAGACTAGAGGGAAAAGAGCTAGTCATTACCACCTACCGCCAACTCCTAGGCTACTCTTTTACCAACGAATAGTGGGATTAACCGTTTCATTATAACGGCTCCACGGCTGAAAAGGCAAGCATGTTTGGTGTGAAGGGATTCGAAGTAATAGATGGAAGGCAGCTAGTCATCACCACCCACCGCCAATTCTTGAGTTACTATTTTACTAACGAATAGCGGAATTGACCGTCACATTATAACGCCCTCACGGCTGAAAGAGAGAGCATGTTTGGTGTACGGGAATTCGAGCTTACGACCTCCCGATTGTGACTCCAGCGGCCTGACCATCTCGCCATGTCGGACCTCTTTGTGAGTTGCTGAATTATTGCTCGAAAGCCATTAATACAATTTCAATTCAATGCCTTTTTTTTAATGTAAAATCATAACATACCGACAAGTGAACATGCAAATGTGACACAGTAAACCTTTGACAAGTCTCACCTTCAAGTTAAGGATTGTCCGAAACAACATCATTGTTCAGAAATAAAAAAAAAAAATGTTTGTTCTAGAAGTGTTGAAGTCGAAGTTAAAGGCAAATTTGTGACACCGAACAACTCAACAATGTTGCTGCTTAACCTGCATGAGTTTGTTTTTGTAGAAGGAAGGATTTTTCTTTCTCGAATCGTTCCCTAAGTTATTTCTTAGTTGGATCCAGTATATATAGTGCATGAAATCTCACCGGGAAGAATGTTCCTTAAACCGTGTTTAAGATCAATGTTTGTATAAAATTAATTATCACAACAGTTTCCTGTTTGACATAGGTGATCATGATACACGATCACAGTTGGACGAACACTATCGTTCATCAAAATTAAATCACACCCAATGACAATGACTAAAGACCTAAGACTATAATTTATAATGATGCACAGATTAGAATCTCACGAAAGTAAATATTTCTATTCAACTTAGGTAGTGGCTGTCATTCTCCATGTATAGAGAAAAACCAGCTGCTCTGTCTTAGTGCTTACTATACAAGTAAGTGAATACTTGCTATGGAATAACTTCTAGAGGGCTAACTAAACAAGTAAGTGAATACTTGCTATGGAATAACTTCTAGAGTGCTAACTAAACAAGTAAGTGAATACTTGCTATGGAATAACTTCTAGAGTGCTAACTAAACAAGTAAGTGAATACTTGCTATGAAATAACTTCTAGAGGGCTAACTAAACAAGTAAGTGAATACTTGCTATGGAATAACTTCTAGAGTGCTAACTAAACAAGTAAGTGAATACTTGCTATGGAATAACTTCTAGAGTGCTAACTAAACAAGTAAGTGAATACTTGCTATGGAATAACTTCTAGAATGCTAACTAAACAAGTAAGTGAATACTTGCTATGGAATAACTTCTAGAGTGCTAACTAAACAAGTAAGTGAATACTTGCTATGGAATAACTTCTAGAGTGCTAACTAAACAAGTAAGTGAATGCTTGCTATGGAATAACTTCTAGAGTGCTAACTAAACAAGTAAGTGAATACTTGATATGGAATAGCTTCTAGAGTGCTAACTAAACAAGTATGTGAATACTTGCTATGGAATAACTTCTAGAGTGCTAACTGAACAAGTAAGTGAACACTTGCTATGGAATAACTTCTAGAGTGCTAACTAAACAAGTAAGTGAATACTTGATATGGAATAGCTTCTAGAGTGCTAACTAAACAAGTATGTGAATACTTGCTATGGAATAACTTCTAGAGTGCTAACTGAACAAGTAAGTGAACACTTGCTATGGAATAACTTCTAGAGTGCTAACTAAACAAGTAAGTGAACACTTGCTATGGAATAACTTTTACAATACTAAAGGCTGAAAAATACAAAAATAATATTTACAAAAACTTGGAATACATATAATAAGTTTTCTCTTTTAAATTGTATATTATTTCTTTGTATTTCTATACTTCATAGCTAATCACCGTCAGGAACCTTGTATTCAAAGTACTTGTAACTTGTTTAACAGAAACATCTGAAAGTAAAAGATAATTGGTAAGAACTGTGGGTCCTGTTATGAGTAGAACTTTCAATCAGTTGGTGTATGACACCATGGAGTGTAATTATCATTCCTCAATATGCACAACACCAATTGATGGGGTAAGGCATTGATGTACAAGTTAACCAAGGGGTTCTCAGAGACAGTGTATGATAATTATATGAGGACATTTTTATTAGTCTGTCCACGAATTATAGCTTTCTATTCAAAGTTGTCCATCACAATCTTAGCAGTTCTCTTCTGAACACGATCCTACATTTTAAAATATTTATTCGTTAAGCAACAACACAATTTTCATTAGATTAAAATATATCCTATAAAGATTAAAGAAAGGAAACTTTCAAATTATTTATAATAGTTAAAAAACAACAAGGCAAGAAGAATCTTTAAAGGCAAGATCACCTAAGCATTATTTTTAAAATACATAAATAAGAATGTCCGTCTAAGCCAATAGTTTGAAATATAGAAGCATATAATTGTAAATTATCTGGGTCGGGTTCGAATCCCCGTCGCACCAAACATGCTCGCCCTTTCAGCCGTGGGGGCGTTATAATGGAACGATCAATCCCACTATTCGTTGGTAAAAGAGTAGCCCAAGAGTTGGCGGTGGAAGGTGATGACTAGCTGCCTTCCCTCTAGTCATACACTGCTAAATTAGGGATGGCTAGCGCAGATAGCTCTTGTGTAGCTTTGCGCGAAATTCCAAAAAAACAAGCAATTCCTTTTATCTCAATTTGCAAAACTAAGAAAACAAAACATAACAATCATACAAGTCTGTGCTCCAAACGTAGAGTACAGCAATAGAGAAATAGATTAATTTTATCAAAAACTAGCAATTCTTATATCAACAACATCAGGGAATGACATGTTGATATTTCAATGGATTGTGAAGTCACTTCAAGACCAGACGCGTACAGTGGCTGGAAAGTGACAGCAGAAAAATTTGTATGAAGCACAACCAATGATCAAGGTTCAGTCTACTAAAAATTACCAGACCAAATGACCTAATCTTAACAAGTGTAATTTTCACAAGTCATTTAGAAGATTTCTTTGAGGTTAAACCTACTACGGGTATCGCAACTTAGTTTTTAGCGTTTAGTCCGGAGGCGCACCGCACCATCCAATACTTAGAGAGTTCACATGAGCCACATATTGGTGTTGAAATGTTTTCTACTAGTAGCACAAGACAAGCTTATTTCTAATGAGGCCATGAGGGTCATCCATCTCAACTTCATAAAACTACCAAACAAAGCACTCATGACATAAAATACAATCTCAACAAGTTGCAAAAACCCACAGATAAGCCCAGAGTTTCTCGCCAAGATTAAGCAAAAAATTTCATCTCTTTCCCCAATCATTACTGAAGTACTTACAAATAATGGCAGGCAACTTTATATAACAGCTGAACGAGGATACTGAGAAGATGTTTAGACGACAAAAGATAACTCGAGGTCTAAGAGGACATCCATAATTTTATGGACGAAACAAAGAGGTAGGCAGAATAATATAGCAACATCAAAGTTCGAGCCAAAATCCGGAAGACCAGAAAGGACTGGATATTAGAAAATGGTAGGAAATAAATGGAAACTTTTCAACCTACAAACACCAAAAACATGATGGAAAGCGAGGACATCAGTAATTAAAGACAAGGATGGGTATCTCATAGGAGAGGCCCTGACAATGACCTGTGGATAGTGTGAATATCTAGTCTAATATCATCAATCCATTATCTAACGAACTGAAATAAGACTTACTCATGTTTGTAAGTTTTGAATTTCGCACAAAGCTACTCGAGGGCTATCTGCGCTAGCCGTCCCTAATTTAGCAGTGTAAGACTAGAGGGAAGGCAGCTAGTCATCACCACCCACCGCCAACTCTTGGGCTACTCTTTTAGCAACGAATAGTGGGATTGACCGTAATTTTATATCGCCTCCACGGCTGAAAGGACGAACATGTTTGGTGCGACCAGGATTCGAACCCGCGACTCTCAAATGACGAGTCGAACCCTTTAACCCACCTGACCATGCCGAGCCCTTACTCTTGTTAACAGAAAGAGTTAAAAAGGCAATGGAGAATCTAAGACTGAAATATTTGCCAGCGTTGCTGCAAAAGTTTTGAAATATGTAATATGCAGTATCTCCAATATTCTGTATAAAATGTGCCACACTATTTGGTGGACTGGAAATTAGCTTTCATAGCGGTCAAGGTCAATAAAGATCTCACTTTTCAAAAAATGAGGAATTTGTGGCAGTATCAGAATTATTATTATAATTAGTCATCCAAGCAACGCACTGCTGCATATCATCTTAAATCAGTTAATGCTTCTACCAGAAGTGATATTTGAAGAACCAAACCTAAACTTGAGAAAGGTTGGTAAAAAGTACGATGGGCATCAGATGGAATTGCTAAATAATCTTATAGACTTCAAAGAGAAACCGTTGACTGTATTGAAGAAAGCTTTAATACCTTAAAAACAATGAGAAACAGAAAATGCGCTCAAGGGCATCTTTTTTTTTAACTGGAAGAGTCATGAAAGGTTTAGGAAACAACCACAGAATTAAAACATCTAATATCAAGAAGGATCGTTTAAATGTCTGCAGTACAGAAATAAAATTTAAGGTATGTGTGTTTTCTTATAGCAAAGCCACATCGGGCTATTTGCTAACTACACTGAGGGGAATCGAACTTCTGATTTTAGAGTTGTAAATCCGTCGACTTTCTACTGTACCAGCGGGGAACCCTAAGAGTAATAACAATAACCAGACCTTCGATACGAGTTAGCCTTAAGAACTAGCTAATCATAACCTAGAGTTGCTGCTGTCAGTTTTAGTTTGTGCCAAAGAGGTGTGTACAGTACACAAAAGGTTTAAGTGTGATAACTGTTATAAGAAATGTTAACCACTATATATATGTGTGTGTACAAAAAAGTTAATTTTTAAAAAATGGTGAGATATGTAGGAAATAATAGTGTGACGCAATAAATAGAAAATGATACTTTATAGAGAAAGTAAAGAATAAATAATACTAATAACGTAAAGTACTTTTAATTATGAATATATCTTTTATCACCCTTTATTGTCTGCAGACAGTTGTGGGAAGGTGACTGCTCTCCCAAGTTAAAGTAAGAATAAGAAAAAGATGAACATAAAAAAGAGGAAAATTAAAAGTAAAGAAAATAAGATGCTACCCTTAATATATATTTATAAACAATTTATTATCATAAACTGAATTTTGTATTCCGAAAACTATTAAAACTTAAATAAGTATAGGGACTGTTTTACAAATTAATCAGCAAGAAGATAAAGTATAGGAATTGAGATAGTTGTAAAGTGTAGTATTCCTTAAACAACATGTTTTAAAGTATTGTATCCCAAATGAAGCCTAAATCAGAAAATTATTTCTAAATTGATATCACCAGAATGTTCAATCATAACAACACCTTAACTCTCAGCACAGATAACCAATTGTGTAGCTTTCTGTTTATTTCTAAACAAACAAGTCTTAACTTCTGACTGGCCATATCTGTGTTTCTGAAGTAACTTGTAGGACCACTTGGTAACGTAGTTTCTGCCCCCCAGCAGTAGTCATAAGTGAATTTTGTATGACATAATGACAGATGTATGGTAGTTTATTTTTAATAGGAGATACCCAAAACTGTATAGTTAACCAAAAGCCAGTTGTTGTACATTTTATTTACACAAGCATCGAAATATTTTTTTGCAGTGACGATTGTAATTTTGAGGATATCTAATTTTGTAGCTCAAATAATCACTCAGATCTCGTTCACCTTCTGGTGAATCATTACTAGAATTTACACAAACATCGTTTGTGCGAGAAGTACAAGGATGAATTTAAGAACAGAACATTCACCAACCTGTTTCCAACGCGTAAAAAGAACTTAGATATATAGCTCTAAGTTTCTTTTTCAAAACGTTTCGTATAAGATTCGTTATCCAAACTTAGCAAATTTGTTCATGGTCTTTCCCAACCACTTTCAGCTCAACTAATGGTATGTGTATAATCGGTAAGAGCGGTAGACGTGTTCTAACTAACAGAAATGGACTGTGGTAACTGTGATTATTAACATAACCTAGAAACGTATAGTAAATGACTAGACTGTGGCGGCATCTTTTGATTGTTGTCTGTAACATAAATGTGCTGTGTCTGAGAATATTTCAAATTATAATAAAGTTTATATGACGAATCTTGTCTTGCTTTAGCGTACTATTTTGTTAGCATTTAAATTTCTTAAAATACTTTTTAATTAATTTTTAACACATACCCTTTAAGACCAGTTTAGTAACTTATTACGTGTTATATTATGATTAGCGTTTGGAGTGAGAAATAATGTAACTAATTAAAGCCTGACTGTTTAAATTTAATTTACGTAATTAAACTAATAAAGCTGCACAGTCAGAACAATCAGATTTTACACTTTTTTCCTATAATTTAAAATTCATTAGGTTCATACTTGAAGGAATAATACACTACACAACCTTGTTTGAGAGAAATAATGTTATTTTTGTGGGACTTCAGGTGGATAATATATATTTGAACACTTTACTGGACTGCAGCTGCCTGTAGAAAGAAAAGGAGAAAATGTTGCGACTTCTCTACTGAGGCCATATTTATTTTCAGTTAGTTCCTTCAACCGTGGCAGGTACGTTCAGAAACATAAAATTACTCTTCGTCTCGTTTGTGGCTTTCGATCACATTTTCTAAAGTACAGTATAGGAAACACAACAGAATAATCTTTGAGATTGTACCTGTTGGTTATTCAATAAGTAAAAATATGGAAGAATCAGATTTCAACTACTCCTAAATATAAACACAACTGATCTCAGTAAAGAATCTACATAATATTAAACTATACATCATCTCGCATATGCAGAGTTTTTCTTGCAAAATACTTACACTGCATAGCAGGTAGGTGTGAGAGACAAACACAATCCTTTGGCAAAGACAAAGAGACTTGAGAGATATAGAACCAAAACCACTACCAAGATATTCCGATTGATCCTGTTTTGATCACGATAACACGTCCAGGTCAAATCGAAGGAAGTCTTGCAATACCTTATGGCAGAATTGGCATGAACACGTTCATTCCAAGGCGACTAGTAAAACAGGGAAAAAAGAGACTGACCAAACAAAGTTATTTTGCAAGAAAGACTATCTCCAAACGATATTTATCAAAATTCACTACCATCGCCATGTTACTTGGGCAAGACAGCATAGTATATATACAACTGGGATACCAGTGACATGACATCTATTCAGGTGAATCTTGTTTTCGGTTTGTGAAAGCTATAGGATATTTTATGTTCTTCGTTTGCCTAGAGAGCAGATGAGGGAATACTATATTCCCCATATGAGATTGTGCAGTATCTCTTTCGGCAGCTATTAATCATGATGAAAACTGCTCTTTATATCCTCCATGGAAACCTCAAAGGCACTTTCTATAACCATCACATAAAGAAGATATTTCTACCATATGCTTGGACAAAGTTTGTCAATAAATTTGTGTTCCATGAAAACAATTCCACTGCCCATGGTGTACAGTATTATTTCGACTAAATATGTTATACTCCTTCCCTCACATTGGGAGTTTTGTGTTCCATGAAAACAATTCCACTGCCCATGGTGTACAGTATTATTTCGACTAAATATGTTATACTCCTTCCCTCACATTGGGAGTTGGGCGCTCTAACCACTTGGCTATGTCGAGCCGCAATAGCTTGAACGGGAAATAATTATGGAAACAGATTTCACGACAATTGATAAAAAAAAAGTCTTTCTCTAATTGTTTCTTGGAAATATTCAATTATTGATGCAGACTTTAAGAAAACTGATGAATCTGTTTTGATGTTACCAGAAAGAAAAGTTATAAAAACCGTTAACAGCGTGTAACAAAAGATTACAACTTTGAGAAAGAAATATTTAGTAAAATGTGAGATATTTGATAGAACAGGTATGAAAAAAAGAATGTTGAACAATTGTTTCTTAAAAATGAATCGAAAAACTAAAAATAGGATAAAGTAACTGAGAGAAAAAAATAGTAAATCGTAAGAGAAATATTAAAATCGAATTGAAATATTATTAGGTTATTGTGAAATATTAGTGACAATAGTATGAAAAAGACTGTAATGAATGATGAATAAGGAAATATATTGGTAAATGAAAACCGAATGGCACATATCGAGATTAAATGGAGTAAGCAGTCGGATCAGCTGTCACTAATTTTGAATTAGTGTCCAAAGACTTTTCTAATTTTGTAAAGGTATACTAACTACATTAAAAGTTATAGTGTTTATTGTCATGATTCATGGTAATTAAAAGATTGGTTATGTTAGTTTATAAAAGACACTTAAATTAAAGTATTGCTTTGAATTGGGGAAGTTAAGCAAGTTTTCACTCACTGAAACCCGTTACCAAATGTACAAGAGAACTTAGAGAAGTTAGGCCAGAGTAAGTAGTTTACTTAATAGACTTGCAAGTTGATCAAACACTGCTCATGTTACCTACAGTGGAGCATAAGTTTAATGATATAAATTTTGATTATGTGAAGCCCCTTCTACAATAAATTTAATATTGTTAGGTTTATAAAACAATGTTTTTTTCATTTAGAAGATGTAATAATTTTTGCAGCACGCTTCAAAGAAATTTAATTATATTGAATAATATAATTGAAGGAAATGTATGAAAATATCGAAATTCCTTTTAATAAAGTAAAATACAAAGAACACGGTTTGCTATTTTGTAGATACTTAAAAGCTCGTTATATGTTGTTGGATTAACTATTTGGTTATACCAAGTTACCGTGTTATTTTGTGTTTGGTTAACACAAAGAAGTTCCTTTTACCTCCACTTTATATAATATTGGGCTCGATGAAGCAATTTGTTAAGGCCTTAGACAAAGATGGCGACAGTTTCAAGTATCTTTGTAGACAATTCCCAGCTCTTTGAGGAGCAAAACGTAAAAAAGGGATTTTTATGAGGTTTTAGTTTAAGTAATTGATTTCAGATAAACACTTCGAAAGGACAATGAGGAAAGTTGGAAAAGATGCGTGAATTGCCTTTAAAGATGTTATTAACATTTTTCTAGGAAACAACAACGACCCAAATTACAAAAATGTCGTCAACGAAATGCTCAATAAGTTTAAAGAAGTGAGTAGCAATTTGGACTTGAATGTTCATTTATTACACTTACATACTAACTATTTTTCTGAAAATATCAGTGCTCTCAGCAAAGAACAAAGGGAAAGGTTTCATCAAGACATCAGTGAAATGGAGAGGCAGTACTATGGAAGTGCATGATGGTTAATTACTGCTGGTCATTAAAACGAGATGCTTCAGAATCAATATATAAAAAGACCATAACAAGTACTTTTGAGACTAAAAGATGTAAACTTGACAAAAACATGAGGATGAATGAGAGTGTACATACAACGAAAACATGAGGATGAATGAGAGCGTATATACAACAAATACATGAGGATGAATGAGAGTGCACATACAACAAATACATGAGGATGAATGAGAGTGCACAAACAACCAAAATATGAGAATAAATGAGAATGTACATACAACAAAAACATGAGGATGAATGAGTTGTTTTTTTTTTGTTTGTTTTTTGAATTTCGCACAAAGCTACTCGAGGGCTATCTGTGCTAGCCGTCCTTAATTTAGCAGTGTAAGACTAGAGGGAAGGCAGCTAGTCATCACCACCCACCGCCAACTCTTGGGCTACTCTTTTACCAACGAATAGTGGGATTGACCGTCATATTATAACGCCCCCACGGCTGAAAGGGCGAGCATGTTTGGCATGATGGGGATGCAAACCCGCCACCCTCAGATTACGAGTCGCACACCTTAACACGCTTGGCCATGCCGGTTCAGGATGAATGAGAGTGCAAATACAACAAAAACATGAGGATGAATGAGAGTGCACGTACAACAAAAACATAAGGATGAATGAGAGTGCACATACAACAAAAACATGAGGATGAATGAGAGTGCACATACAACAAAAACATGAGGATGAATGAGAGTGCACGTACAACAAAAACATAATGATGAATGAGAGTGTACATTCAACAAAACATGAGGATAAATGAGAGTACACTTACAATAAAAACATGAGGATGAATAAGAGTAGATATACGTTAACATCGATGCTCTTTTTTCTTCAGTTTGTTATATTTTTATTAACAAACGTAAAAATAAAAAAGTTCATTGTGGTAAATGAAATGATTTCATCTAAGTAAAAATTTTTTCTAATTTTTTTGCCAAATGTATAATAATTGGTCAAGAAATCATGTTTTATTTAGACTTTATCTACTATCCTCTAAATATATCAGACATTTTACGACATCCGCAAGAGAATAAAGACTGTATAAGAAGTTGGTTAGTCAGCACACACATATTTTATTACATCAACAGATGGGAAAGGTCACAATACGACAAAAGATATAAAATGATAAAATAGTAAAGGAATGAATATTCTAAAGTAGAGACTGGTTTTATTTCTGAGATTTGCCAATATCATGGAAGCTCTTTGTCATCATCTGGACAGTATTTCGTCTTGTTATCTGATGAGTTAGTCCAGTGTTTTCCAAACTTTAAATAGCAGCATCCCCCTAACTCAGCAACGTTTTTGTTGTACCCTTTCACACTAAAATAATTTTCGCAAGTTATAGCAATGTAATCAACATTTTGTATCTGCTTTAATACTTCTTTAACGAAACAGTGCTTGTAATGAGTGAGTAATTGCGAGAGCAAAAAGTATAACAAATTTATATATGTGTTAGGTCGTTATCGTCTCCAATTCTTCTGTTTCTTCAATATTATTTGACGTCTCTCCCGCCAAACCACGGCGCCCTCATCCACCAGTAGAAGTCACTAGGGGATATTCTTCACAGTTTGGGAAAACTAAGGTAATTCATTAATTATGAATTACAACAGTTAAGAAGTGTATAAAAGCTAATACTATGTGTTGATTGGTTGCATAAATATATGACTAATGAACTTTTGGCCAACTGGTTTAATTGAAAGTCAAAGGAGAGTTAGTTTAGTGAGATGAAATTGAAACTACCGCTTTATCTCACTCCGATCTTTAAAAGGAAGAAAGGGCTGAGAGTAGTTGTTTGGTTACTGAGGACGAACAAGATGAGGAAGCACTGGATCTAGAGGAGAAAATCAGCTCCATTGGTCCACAGAACTGCCAAATACAGCCTTTTAATCAATATAATAGTTAAGTGGAACACCTAAGAAATAAAAGAAAATCACATTGTTTGCTTTCTGATTTTTTTACGTGGTATTGAAAAGTGCAATATTTGCACTATATCATGAAATTACCACTTTATTACCAGAAATACAACAGACATGTGATTGGAAACCGACACTGAAAGGATGTGATTTTTTCTTTCTAAATTATGAAGTGATCCTCATCATTTAATGTATAGAATAAATCGTGTGATTTCCACTTCACTACCACAAGACTGAAGTGACTTATTCATTACCAGTTTGGAGAATTGTAGATAATAACTAGAAGTCTAAAAATTCAATTGAAATGGTGATGCGGTCTTTGTTTTTGAGTTATTAAGTGGTATTGTAATGTATAGTTATGTTGTATAGTTTATGATTATCACTTGGTAATCTGTATTTAGGATTGTTTGTTAATTAGAAGAGAAAATGGAGTGAAATGGTTTCGCAAAACTTACTTTCCCAGTTATGGAGAAGAGTTTTACTAAAAGGGATATCCATAAGATATAGGACGATAGGTGTTTGGTTGACACAGCTAGGACAGCTCTTTCAGTATGCTAAGAAATAATAAAAAAAGTACAGGTCAATACAGGTAAAACACACGTTTATGATAAACACTTTATATTTATTTGCCTGAAACTTTAATAGCTTTAACGTTAATTCAGTTTCTCCTGGATATAACTTAACCTAGGTTTAAACCAATTTGAATTGCGATAGCATTATTTCCAGTACATTCTATACACCGGACTGAATTTCTTTGTGCGTGAAATTCATAATACAGTTTAGCAATAATGTATAATTTACATGTGTTTTTTTTAATTTTTGAAAATGTGATGTCAACAATAAATTTTAAGTTAAAAAGCCAATAAGTGCAGACTTAGAAACCAAGACTTTCTGGCTAATAATATGTCTTTTTCCTTTATCATTATTTTCATTCAACAACTGTTCCATACTGGCACACCGGCATTGTATGTCTGCAAATTTCCAACACTACAACCCGGGTTTCGAGACCCGTGCCTAACAGAGCACATATATCCTATTATGTAGCTTCGTGTTTAACTTCAAACAATCAATCGACATTTAATGTTAAATGTATAATTAGCATTATTTTTTCCAGCCACCCCTTTTCAAAAGTGACGCTTTCAGTTTTGCATTCACAAAATTCCATTGACAAATTTGGCGCGTAGATTATGCTCAGAGGTTGAGTCACGTTCGTGCGATTAACAATACTTAGTTGTTAAAATCTACTTGTGTGCGTGGTCAACTTGAGAGCAATATTAAAAACCGTTTAATAGTTAAACTTGAGGATGGCAGACCGAAGGTTAAAACAAATAAAGATAAAAACGGGTGTAGTTAAAAGGTAAGAATTAATATTTTGAAAAAGACTGTTTTGAAGTTAGTGTACTTAGTTTAAGTAACGTTATTTCATTGTGTTGATCATTTCAGTTTTAGATTAAAAATGTATACTAGTTTAAGCCTAATACTTCCACTAATAATAATGATTTAAAATACTGTTATAGTTAACATTAACATACCAGTAACATGCTAACTTTTTTAACGTTCATACAAGGAAATTCATGAATTATCTACTTAAATTTAAAATGTAATTTGAAGTCCTTGTACAGGAGTAAATATTCGTCCGATTCGTAATATCTTAAAAAGGCACGAAAATAATTTTGATTTATTAAAATTTTGGTAAGAATTTTAGGTCATAGAAAAGAAGGTGAAAAAAATTTAAGATGAAAATGTGAAGAGAGAAACAGTGGGCAGCTTAGGGTTCATTGTTCTACTGAGCCATTTTTGTTCCAAAGTTCCTACATTAACAATTCATACGTCGAAGAAGTCTTGATCTAGATATATATTCTTTGTGATGTATGTGGTTCATAAAACAAGAGAAATATTTTGTATTTTTGCAGTGAAATCATGTATTTCCATATCCATGTTTTAATTTATGAACAAAAAATATATATGTTTCTCATTTAGTACTCATTTTCTGATGAATTTGAAATGTTATTAATGTCTGCAATTCTTTTCACATAAATCAGTCTTTATCATGTTTAGGTTGAACAAGTATATTTAAATCTGTAAAGTTTTAAATTGTATATTATTTTGATGTTCTCATTATGAAATATTTTGTGTAGGTTCTTGCATTACACCATTAACCTTTGTTTGAAACTGTATATTGGTCATTACTTTTGTACATGTATTTGTGGGTTTTCACTTTGCTTATCTCAGAAATGTTTAACAGTAATTATTGCTTTCTTCTTGATATTTTTTCCCTGAAAATTGACTTCTCTTTAATTTTGTAAACTTTTCTAGGTTGTATGTGTAATCTATAATTTCAAGTAACATAGTTTATTAAAAATCTAAACAGTAATTGTTCCTAATGTCAGCACTTTTTGACCAATGTGTGTTATTGTTTCTAATAAAAAATAATGTAGTTGTTGTTAATTGACTCAGAATTATGATTGGTCTAGAGACTGCTTGTTTGGTTCTTGCATCTTGGTTTGTTTACATATTTTATGAGTTTAATGTTGGTTTCCTGGTAGTATTTATTTTTTTAAAACATTTCCTCAGACCTGTAAGTATCTCTTTTATTTTCCACAAATATTTTTTACTTCATGATCAAAATGTTTCTTGCTGTGGTTTTAATTGCAGCATAATTTTTCAAGTTAGTCAGATATCTAACTTACCTTTTTTAGTTTTACATGTGTTGTATACAAGTGATTTCTTGGCTTTGGAAAAACAGTCATAAATGACTTATAAGAATGAGTTCACGATTGTTTTGTTTTATATTTGTTGTGAAATTTATCTGAATATCGATGATTTCTATGCCATTGGCTAGTTTAGTGTGTTCATGTAAGAAATAATAATAACTGTACCTGCCTTCCTTACGTAAGACAGGTATAACAAAATGTAAACGTTGACAAATCTTTCTTAATGTTTGTACATAATTCTTGTTACCAAAAACCTTTATAGGATAATTTTTTTTTTTAAATTCTTGTATTTGATCCCAGAAATGTTGTTAAATATTTTTTTCATTTACTATCTTTTGTACTTTCTATTTGTTGAAAAGATTACTTTCATATCATCCTCAACAATTAGTTTTTACCATGGTACTTTTAATTGTATTTCAAGCTCATTATATTCATTGCTGTGTCTTCTATCTTATGATTTATTTTTAAATTTACCTGTATGTTAACCATTTGATTTGGTTTTTGTCACTACTTCTTGAGATGTAAAACTGTACAACTTAAAACATATAATTTGGCAAGCAAGTATGTTTGATTCCCATCAGTGCAAGTATTTGAAACCATCGAGTATTATACTTGTATTTATTAAATGGAAATTGGTTCTTTATTTGGAATAAAAGTCTTTATTACCTGATAATATGGAGAATACCAAAGTTCCATTGACTGTGATCACCAGGAGAGCTGGAAGAGGTTGACTGATTGAACTGAATGGACAACTCTTCCATCACGTTGATATTCCAACCTACATACTCTTGGAATTGTAGTGTTCATGTTTGTCTCTATGTTTATGTGTAAGACTGAGTCTTTCTCTGATAACACATCAGTTCTGCATAAATGAATATATTATGTGGTACTGAACTGTTCTTGAGTCACAGAAGATTGTGTTTCTAAAACCAGAGAAAGAATTATATTACTGAAGTAAAAGTTTAATTAACAAGGGACGTCAGTTCCAGATACCTCCTTGCTAATCTGGAATCCACAGTGATATTTCTATCAACTGCATTTCATAATATTTTAAATCAACATCATTTAGGTGTACATCAACAAGAGTTGTGTAAAATAATTTCTTAATGTTGTGATTTAATGGAAATTTGTATAAAAAAATAATAAGGTAATAGAAATTAGGGTTTTCAAATATACAGGGCTGCAAATGTAAACTTTATAAAAGTTGTTTTGGTTTTAATAACAGTTTTTTCATAATTCAGCTATGCTGATTTTGAAAAAAATAATTTTTCTCTTTCATGTAAACTATTAGATTAAATTATTATTTCATTTACCGTAATGAAAATTTTTTATGTTTGGATTCTAGAATGATTGGTAAGATTTGTGTCAATGGTTGGTCTACATAAGTATGTAGCTAGACATTATCAACATTTTAAGCATAACAAAATACGATTCAGTTTCAATTAAAATGATTCACATATGTAAAAATACATGACATTTTGTGAAAAATCTGTGCATGATGGAGAACAAATTAATATCGTGTTTGGTTACTGTGTACATGGAACACTGTTGAAAATGTAAAAAAAAAAACTTCATGACAATAAGTCACTGCAGGCCTGTGTTATTACTGTTTTCAGTTATTTCAACTATGTGTGTCTTGCACTAATAATGGATCAACAAGCCTGTTAAATAATTAGAAATTATAATCACACAACTTTACTTGCCAATGCCAGGCATATCTTGTCCAGATATGTTTTTTATTTGATTTTTTTTTTTTTGTACAAGTTCCTCTTAGGGGCTAACGTATGTAGTCTCGAAAGTTATTGTGAAATTTAAAGAAAAAACTGTTGCAGATTTGGAAGTAATTTTTCTCATTATTATAGAAGGGGGACACATGAATCACCTGAATGAAATTAGAACATGGTATAATATAGTGTGTGTTGAGTACCCAGTAATGTTGTTATCTGACTTTTACCCAGTCCACACATTATAAAGTATAGTAAGCCAATTCTCCATAATTCTGTTACTTGTACATTTCAAAATTTGTAGCCTAATTATGCACAATAAAACTTATTATGCTATACTGTAGGTTAGACTTCTATTGTTTCGGGGTAGTACATCCACTGCATTCAAAAATATAAAAACATAACATTAGCATTTTATAAATGATTCTAGTTACAATTTATTCAGATCTTTGCATCTGCTGTGTGTTATTTTGACTCGTGTATTTTACTGTATTAAATGCAGTTGGTTTTAACAGTATTTTATTTATTGCACTATAGGTAGTGCTAAATAATATAAGGACAAAAATTGGCCCTTACAGGTTGCCCTTGTGCACCAACCCTAGAGAAAGTAAAAATTGAACTCACTTTTTATTTTTTCAAAAAGTCGTGAATTCTTTCATATACTCCAGATTTTACAACTGCTGACAGTAATTCATTCTATAAACCATTCAAGTTCTTAGAAAAATAATGGTTTTAACTGAAACGTAGCTAGTATTTCCTGATATCTTTTCTTCAAACTCTTAAATTAACTGCATCCATCACATCTAAAAGGTTAACTTCAAGTGACTAATGCTGCTGTTTGAACTACCCGTTAGTCATCCTGGCGAGTTATTATTATGATTTTGCTACACGTCTTTTAAAACCTTTTTATAACTTTCTTTTTTGAAAATGTCCATAATGTCAAATAACTCAGAACCAGGACTGGAAAGGCCAACTTCCAATGACTGATGGTAGGTTTTGTACTTACCTGTTAGTCTTCCTCGTGAGTTATAATTATTACAGTTACTCTACAGAAAGTTCTTTACAACTTGAATTGCTGTGGTTTTTCTCTTGATGTTGTAGACCAGATGTAAACATTGGTTTTATGCTATTTATGGGTTTTTTTTAAACTTTATTTTGTTTACCTTAATTTCCTTTTATGAATCTTACTAAATTTACTTTTAACTTTTTACCAGATGTTTGGCACAGATAGCCTAGCTGGTTTATGCCATAAGACACTAAACCAACCACATCTAAATGCAACCCATTCCAGAGGCCAGTTATCCTGTTAAAAAGAAAGCTGTTTTAGCTCAAGATCATTTTTCCCTGCCACCCCCTAATCTTACCATTCTCCCAACTAAACATTAAAAAAAATCATGTATCCATTCCTTTAATCTTACACATACCAATGACTCCTCTCTAACTTTTCTTTTTTTTAAGAAAAAAGTTTCCGAGATTTTAACCTATCCTCATGGCCACATTTCTATCCCAAGTATTACCCAAGTATCTGAATCCTTTCCAATAATGCAAAGTTCTTTCTGAGGTAAGAAACTTAAGACACACTGCTCCAGATTTGGCCTAACTAATGATCTACATAATTACATTGTAATGTCTTTAGACATGTAATCAGTATTAAGGTTATTCCCTTTTGTGTTGTGTGTGTGTGTGTGTGTGTGTGTGTGAATATATATATATATATATATTCAAGAAACGCATCCAGTTGGAAAATGTATTTATAGCACAGTAACCTAGTTAATATTTTATAGTGTGAGTAACACAACAGTCAGGGGAGAAAGTAAATAGCACTTAATAAATAGAATCAACTAATATTCTACTTAGTAACATAACAGATATATCGGAACCTTTTTCCTTTTGCATATAATTTAATGTTCAACAAAAGGGCAGTTCATGAACTATGGTTGGTGTACTTGACTTCTAGTGATGGTGAATGATTATTGTGACTTATCAAATGTTGCTTACTGGCCAATTGATGGAAGCAGGAGATAAATGACCATGTTGCTTTGTTTGTTTGTTTGTTTGTTTTGGAATTTCGCACAAAGCTACTCGAGGGCTATCTGTGCTAGCCGTCCCTAATTTAGCAGTGTAAGACTAGAGGGAAGGCAGCTAGTCATCACCACCCACCGCCAACTCTTGGGCTACTCTTTTTACCAACGAATAGTGGGATTGACCGTCACATTATACACCCCCACGGCTGGGAGGGCGAGCATGTTTAGCTCGACGCGGGCTCGAACCCGCAACCCTTGGATTACGAGTCGCACGCCTTACGTGCTTGGCCATGCCAGGCCGCCTATGTTGCAAATGAGACTAGGCATAGTCAAATTCACAGTTATTAGTATAATGCTAAATTAAAATTTTCATTAGACTCAGGATTGTTACTGCCTGATTTATATTATCCTAAATCATTTGTATACAAAAAGACAGAAATCTTCCAGGTAGTTATAAAACCTAACTTTGTATTAAACATTTCATATTAGAGACATTATTACAATTGTATCAATATATATTTAAATGTACAAGAAAACACCACACCATACCCCCACCCCATGACTATATTTTTAATTACAGTGCATACTTTCTACTTTACACACCTCAATTTTTTTCCCCTAGTCACAAAAAGGAAAAAGAAATGCTAGAATTGCTTGTTAGGTGCTAAAGTATGCACAGTTTCTTTGCTAATGAGAGAGTGAATGACATTGAAAATTTAAAAATTAAGGAAGCATTCTAAAAAGTATAAAGACTCATCCAGTTATTTAGGAATAGAAATTGGCATGGCCTTTTCAGGAGTCCATCAGTAAGCTGGGTGTGGTCATGAATTACTTGATAGTGTCCAGGGCTTAAAAGTAAATTACTTGCACATGTATTTGGAGAAACAGATGAGTTGTTTGGACTACATCTGTGAGGCAGTTTTCAGGTTGTGGTTAAATGAAATATATGTTAGAGATACAATCTACTTGTGCAGTATGATGGTTTTGGAATCTAAAATATTTCATTAAATATAATCTCAACCAAACTTATGATTAGGGAATTACAAAACCTATGAATAAATAGGTTAATGATACATGTTTGGCACAGAATATATTGGTAAAATAAAAGGACTTCGATCACAAGTTAAACAATAGTTTTGAAAATAAAAATAGGTTTAAGAATTAGTTTAACTGCTGTTACTCTAATAATAGAAATACTTAGGAAAACAATGGGTGAGTTTAGAGGTCTTAACGTGAAATGGAGTATGATTTAGTGAGAATAACCAAAAGTCTCTGTGACTATGTGGGAAACTGTATAACAAAGAATTGTTTTAATTGGCACAGATGACCCAGAGTGTAACTTTGATTTTAACAATAAGCATTACTGAGAAATGGTTAGATTTTGAAAATGTTTATAATAGGAATTATATTCCAAGCTGTTAAGTTACTTAATAGTGACTGACTTAAATCAGGGTGGAATAGACACTACGTTTTGTATAAGGGCTGAGATGTATTATTAACAATTATTCAAGAGTAAATTGTTGTTTTTTTTTGTTAATAAACTGCTTTTAATTTTGAATAGGTGCATTTCTAAAAAGAAGAAACATATATAGAAACAAGGAAAATCAAACTTAATTATTGTACTGAGGGCACAGAGAAGAATCAAGATTAAATATAAATTTATCAAGTTTGCACAGCTAAATAAGATAATAGGTTTACAGAATTACCAGAAACTAGGAATATGACTTTTAAAGAAAAGTGGGAAATCAGAAAGGGCTAATGAGAAATAGTTTGCTGATGGTAATGGAGCTTAGAGCAAAGCTTTTTTTAACACTAGAACCACCAAAAATCAGTCAGTTTGATTATTTTCAGTTTAAATATCCAAATAGTTACATCTATGAAAAATGCATAGTTATCCATTTATGACTTTTCTTAAATCTAAGTATTAAATTCTGTGATGGTATTTGAAAAGTACGATCACAAAAGTAAAAAAAAATCAAAAAAATCACTAAACCTTTCTGTTTAGAGCTGCCAAAGTTTGTGTTTTCATTTCTAACATTACAAGTGTCACTACTTTTTTATGTTGCAAATAGCCTGTAGTTTCAGTATAAGACCTTAACAGCTCTTTGATTACACTATCTTTGTACTTTGGCCCTTGAAGTCTCAAAATAAGTAAAGATGTGTGCTCATCTGTAGATTTAAGTACCTATCAGCTTAGCCCACCTGTAATCCTTTCAATTTTTTAGAGAGGTGGTGCCAATTGTCTAGCAATTTGAGCATATATTGTTACAGAGACACTGAAAGTAAGTTACTTGAAACTCAAAATCTGTTCAACAAGTAATTGAGATGCTCACAACTTTGTGAGAAAGTTACTCAGGAAATGCAAGTGAGCATGCATGCAGTTAGTCCTGTATTTGTGAAATAGCACTACAAGTGAAAGTGAGGAAAACGTTGCTATTGCAACAGCAGCTTTCTAGATATAGAGAAGATTTTAGCAATACTTAGGAATCCTCTGCAGTGCCAAACACAGCAACTTCAGCTGTATCACCAGTACAGACAAACATTTATGAACTATTTGGGAATTTGTAAATTCCAATCTTGAGGCTGTAGGAAGACAGGCTTCACAAAAAGTTTTGGCAAAAATTTGTGGTCTTGCACAGTATGTGAAATAAGACCTTTCACTGTTCTTCATATATTAATTGATAAATTAATGTTACACCAAATTCAGTGATACATCGAAGCAGAAGCACATGGGGTACAGAGTGATGGTTACTACTACATGGTTCTAAAACCTGTGGTGGTAAGGGCAATGGTCTGCACAATTTGCAATTTCCTCTTGTTTTTACACAGACAGTGTCATGGAATTATTTTTGAGTTGGCTTTGGAACTGACAAAATGAAAAAGCTGGAGATTTGTGTTTTTCTTCAATTATATAAAGTATGGAATTGATGCTTCAGACTAGATGACAGAGCAGTATTTAGTGCTAGCTTTTTCTTGCTGGAAGCCAGTTGTGATATTTTATAATGTTCTGAACCTGGCAGACATCACTTTTTGTTTTATACAAGGAATGCACTGAAGAAAATAATCAATAGAGAGGCATTTCATTTTGAAGCTAGTCAAAGAGCTCTGACAAAGAGACATAAGTAAAAAAAGAAAATGCAGCCTGGCATGACCAGGTGGGTTAAGGTGTTTGACTCATAATCTGAGGGTTGCAGGTTTGAATCCCTATCACACCAAACATACTTGCCCTTTCAGCCATGGAGCATTATAATGTGACAGTCAATCCAATTATTTATTAGTAGAAGAGTAGCCCAAGAGTCAACAGTGGGTGGTGATGACTAGCTGCCTTCCCTCTAGTCTTACACTGCTATATTAGGGACTGCTAGAGCAGATAGCCCTCGAGTAGCTTTGCTCAAAATTCAAAAACACATGAGAAAAATGCACAGATAGTAGGCAGCTCAACCTGGACTCAGTACTGCATCCAGTGACGTGCTAAAGAAAACATGACCAGGTAGCTGAGTGCAATAACCTTCTGTGAAACACTTGTGTTGTGATCAATCCATAACAAAATTGAAATGCATTTCACTTGTGTAGATGGTGCTGGTGATCAGATTCTGCAGCAATCTCTTGTTGTTGTGAGCTAGCACAGCATGGCCATCTAGATTAGAGCCACATTGTGGATTAAATGACTCTAAGTCTGACGTATTCACAGAAATAATTATTGGACCATAATTTCCTGATCTTTAAGACATGAACACTAGTCATTCTTTACTTGCTTCTTGATTAGATATGTCACTCTGGATCAGCACAATGGGATAATTGCATAGTGAAGAGATCAGTTAGTGCCAGGAACTTTGGAGAAATGTCTTTATACTGAAGAGTTGTTTGATTGGGTCAGCTGTGTGTAGCCATCTGGATAATTACAACACAGTTTGAACTCTTTTCATTACAAAACATTTTAATGTAATTTCTGCCAAGAAGTAATATTTTTATTTGTATATAAAATATGCAATGAAGCTTAAAAAATGTTAGAACAGTAAGTAGATTTAGAGTAAGAATAATATATTATACAGATATGTATTTCTTGTTACTATATGTATATATACTGTAAATTGTCTATAAGACACTCACATATCACCTTTTGAGAGTTTTAAGCAACTGGCTAGGTGGCAAAGTTTGTCATTTTAAAAGTACTTCACTGGATTAGTTTTAAGATTTGCCCTTGAGATATTTTTTTAACAGCTCTTAAGGATCCACCATCTGTTTCTAATACTGCCCAAGATGGAACCTTCTAAACCTAGATTTGTTGCACACAATGACCAGCATAGCTATATAGTAGTCCCTGGTGAATATAACCCTTACTTGCAATGACTTACTTTTAGGTACAACCTGTGATTTTGGGTGGAAGATTAGATAACCTCTCTGTATTGACTATTCTTCATTTCAGTAAAAAAGAATAAACATGTCGTTTTTTGTTGTTCTTGTGTGTTCATTTATTTGATTTTATGTGTACATATATGTACTACAATCTAAATCGGTGATGACTCAACTGTGGTTTGCCAACATTTGCAATGGGTGAGTGATTAGATGTCATACCACACAGTGAACATGAAGGCTGAGAAATTTTCATATTTTATGTAATATTCTTCAAAATATGAATACCTCTATTTCAATTATTCAGTTTCATAGGAAATATGATTAATTTCAACAACAGTCAGTACTTGATTAAACCAGTTGACATGTGAGCATTTTAATGAGTAGTATGTCATGAAAAGGATACCATAACTTAAGCTGGGAAAACCCTCATCAGTTAATCAGTTGTCAGTTTGATTACTTTTATGAGATGTCAAATGATGTATGACATAAGTAAGTCATCAGTCTGCAAATTATTGGTGTTTTAGGGGATTTCAGACTTCAAAATCACCAGTGATGTACGAGGCAAATGAAAAAGATGTCAACAACAAAGTGAGACTACAAAAGTGGTCAATTTTTACATTTGTCAATAAATGTTTTACACACCCAATTCCAAAGCTTTCCAATGCCAAGCTCATGTCCCTGTTGCCAAAAACAGTGTTACTCTTATAATCATGTGCTAGTTGCATAATAAAGACTGAAATCAGCTTATCACAAAAAACTTCTCTGTCACATACTTTTGAAGATGTTTGAGTCACAGAATCCCAGTAGTCTTGCCTATCATTGTACTTGATGCAATATACTGGTTGAAACATAACTGGGACTCAATCCAACTAAAAGTTATTCAGAAGTGTTTCATATGCTGTAGCTTCATAAACTAGACATTGCCAATAACATTAGAAGATATTACTGCAGGCAACAATGAGCCATTACTGTAGGGTACATCATGGGAAGAGTTTGTCTCGTGCGATGACAATGCTGACACCACTGCAGTTTTGATGAAGACTGAGTAGACACAATAAAGAAAACTGGAAACTCTAACCCACCAACTAAAGATGACAATGAACTGGAAACCAAACCAGTGATCTGTGGCAAAGGCAATTGGATACTTAGAAAAAATTTCAGACCATGTGCTGGATGGAAGCAAGCAACAAAAGGCTTCCCAGGATTATGTCTGCCAGACATAAACGTTCAGAGTGACACTTCTAAATGTGCAAAACAAAGATCAACAGTATTTTAATGAAATCAACTTAATGTCAGTCTATCATATTTTACATGTGTTACACAACATGACACATTTTTTATGAAAAAAATGTGATTGAAGAATAAAGTAATTTACATGAAACACAAACAATGTTTATCTTTATTGCATTGTTATCCATCATAACAATTTCTGCCAAATTGCCACATCATCTATTTTATCTTTACAGTGTATAAACCATTATGCTCAAGCCCTGTTAACAGTGACTAGCAAAACTTGAACTAACTTGTTTGTGGTCAGGTTATTGATCTTTTAAATTACAACTTCACACAAGATACAACTTTTTTTTTTCTTTTTAATTCCTAACTGATAGGTTGGTAGTGTCTAAGAAGGACTCGTATATGGAAACTCCACGTATTACATGAGCACCACCTTGAGGTCACTGGAAAGAAAAAGTGGAAGTTTACCTTTAAGTAGAATGGATAACTAGTTTATAAACCACAGTTATCAAAGTAATGCATAATATATATACATACACTAGATTGACTTTTTATGAAAGCACAAGTGTACCTTCTCTTGTAAACATCTAAATATTTGTATGAACTTTTCACTTGAAGCTACAGCATCATGAAGGCAAATGGTTGTTCTTTGGTGAATGTTAGACAAGCCAGAACCACCAAGCATCCTATAACAGGTGCAGAAACTCATTCAATCTTTCACTTTCTGATTGTTTCAGGTACTGGCAATTTAAATTCTTGGTCTAAGATTACTATAATAAAACCATTAACCATCACAAGCATGGAAATTTATATATTTTAAATAAGTAAAGAATCTGAATGTATGAGTAAACCACCACAAAATGAATAACATTTTCAAATTATTATGAACATCAAGCAAACAGTCGTTCATTTGTCTAGTACAAAGGCATACATGCTTGTCCAACAAAGGTTTATAAGCTACAGTGATGTCTATATTGGAAAGTACTAATCAAAGCAGGTATTTAAGAGTTACTTTTAAATTATTTTAAAAATAAATATATTCCTCATGTATATTTATAAAACTACTTGCAGAAACTGTAAATAAAATAGACCTATTATAATTTGTGCAAACTGTGCAATACCTTGAGCATGCTGGTTGCATCACCAAAAGTATTGATGGTTTGGTTGATTCTATTTCAACCTTGTAACCTCTCCTCCACAAATACTGACCATGATTGATGGACTATCACTGGTCAGTTCACAGTGTTTTATTAATCAATAAGGGTTTTTAAGAGTACATTTAGTCTTAATTTAGTTTAACCTTTAATATATACATGCACATTTTATGGTACTGTCATTTATCATAACTGTGATCCATTTTGCAATATAAGTTTTAATCTTCGTTTTATCTAAAATAGATTTGTCAGTAGTGTTGAAACATACAACAGTCATTTAGATAGCTGCATTTGGGAGCAAACTCTTGGTTTTTAACAAACCCCTCATGCTCTGCAACATTAGAATAAGGCCTTCCCTTTTTTTCCCAAACCATGAGCAGTTCTGAACGTTCTTGAGGTTTTCCAACATTGATGTATACCTTGTTTGAACATATGTCCTTGACTTTTCTCTTAACCAACAGATGTATTTAGCATTTGCAGTTTTTGTTCTTAGATGATTTTACTTTGTCTCATTAAACATTTCAGCTCCACATTATTTTCACCTTACATGTAGATTGTAAATGGAATTTCATTTTTTGATACTCACTTTACACATCATAATGTATTTTTATTCATTGCATTATAGCTGTCAGTACTTCCCTTCAGTGGACTCGGCAGATAGCCCAATGTGGCTTTGCTATAAGAAAACGCACCGATATACAGCTATCGGTAGATCTTCCACCATGGCAGGTGGTTTTGTCATACAGTTTGTTTTCATTGTTTTTGTTTGGCATCTTGGTTTTGTGTCTGATAGTTTCCTAGTCCTAACAGTTCTTGGCTGACATTGGGTCTAACCTAAAACTTGGATGCATTGATGTTAATGTTAAAGCTAATATTAGTTTCGGGCCTACATTGGTCTGTTTCAGCTATTCCTTTCCAGACACATTTTTTATGTAGTTAATTAACCAAATTAAACACTATGCTGTAAAGTTGCTTAAGATTTAGATCTAATATTTACCATTTGTATTTTCAACAAGTTTCATACATTCACCATTGTCATGGTGTCCACAAAGACAAAAATTGTAGTTTCTCTACCCTTAATTAATGCCTATATGATAGTCTCATAGGCTATAAGCCTTATTAGGAGACAGCAGAATGGCCACCACCAGTCATTAAATATCAGATGTACAGTGTAGAAATGATATCACACAAAACAATTCCATAACCCTTTACATTATTTATATAAGGCTGAAAACCATGAATTTTTGAATGGTATATACTTAAGTAAGGTACCATATAGAAAACTATTTTATGAAAGTAAGTCTAGCAAGGTTTTGTCTGCTGTCAACAAAATGAAGTACTAGTTTCAAATTCTGTAGACCTTAGTGTTGATTAGACCATTGTAATCAGTAACACATAGGAGGCATGTGTGCTTATAATTGTTATGTACTTCAATTGTAATTCCTATTTTTGCCTAAAATTATTTATTTTTATTAGTTTATTGTAAAAGCGTTTTAGTGTTTCGGTTTTTTACTTTTAACTATACTGTTTTTGGGTTTGTTTTATCTTTATTTATTTATCAAGATTACTGTTGTAAAATTTAATGCTTAGACTGAATGAAAAACGTTTCTGAAATTAAAACTGTTCTTGAGATTGTATTTTATACTTGAAGCTTTCTGAAGAAGGGGACTCAGTGGTGGAAAATATTTGTTCATGGGTAACTGGTTGGCAGAACTGAAATTACAAGTTGTTGACTTGTTCAGTTTGTAGAATGAATAACAGTTACTATTATGTAGTTAATACATGAATATAGCAAATCTGTACTTTTCATATTTTCTTTGTTCATGGACATAAATAAAAGCAGTTATGAAAAGATCTGTTAACATCATTGGTGAATTTTGTTAAAAACTTGTATTTTGTAGTTCTTTGATTTATTTAACATATCAAGCTAGTTATTGTATTTGCCAATTATTTTCATTTAAATGTTACCATGCATTTGGAAAAGTTTTTTTAAGAAAGACCTAGTACTTAGTAAACATTGTGAAATATGTTTTCCATGTACAGATTTCTTTTTACACCTTTTTACTGATGATTGGATATTTATATTAAAGTCAGTTTGAATATGCAAATTGGGAATGGCATAACAGTCATGGCTGACATAAAACTGTAGTGTAATGAAAGCCATCAGAACTACATTTTCAAATTGTTTGGATATTTCAGAGAGAATGTGATACCACTGAAAATTGATCACTCTTGTGAATGGTATAAAACAACCTTTACAATGTAAAATATTCAAACACTTGGATTGTTCGGATGTGTAAGATGGAGGTTTTGAATTTCCAAGATAGCAGTACCTCTTTTACTTTGTACTAGAGAACAGGAGAAAAAGGATGAAGTTGGAGATCTTGGATCATCTAGAAAACAGACTTGCAACAAGTTGTAACCCAGGTATGGTAAGCAAAATACAGCATCTTATAATAGGTAAGAATCCACAAACACAAGAATCAGTAGGAAAATCTGTTCAGATGGTCCAAGTAACAGTATGGAACACAGTTAAGATTTCTGTCTTGAAGTGGTATAAGTTGCATGTACACAAGTTGCTTTCACAACATGTCTGTTTTATTCTCTCATAAATTAAGCAGCTTGAAAATGAAATGAGTGTTTGTGCTACTTTATACAAAAAGATAGTGGTGAAGCTACCTGGATTTCTGTACAATGAATTTTTCAAATGACAGACTGTTATTTTCATACACTAGGTAAATAATGGAATGCTATGAGGGGAGAGTGTTGCACTTTAGACATAACAGCCTTTGCAAATCAAATTGTGCTGAAGTGTTATTGATTAAGATGAGCTGTCATCAGATAGATGATGACATGATGTAATAAAATGAGCTTTTTAAGGCTTTAAAATATTTGATGATGGAATAGGCAAAGATCACAACCAAATTGTGCTTTTGGAACTATTATCATAATTCATGAACATGTGTCTTGACAGTTTTTTTTTATTACAGGTAAGTAGAATATTGTGTTACAACAAGAAGCAAGTATGTTTCTTAATCCTGTGTGCATTTCTATGTATTCAGAAATTTGGAAACAGTTTGATTAAATTAACTGTTCTCACCATTTTTAAATGATTACCCTATTTTTGTGTTGCCTATAGAATACATGATATAAGTATTAAGATGTGTAGTGACTTTCATTACCCATGACAAACATCTACAGTAATCTTGAAAGTTACTGTTTTTTAATAAAGTGCATCAAATTTTTACCTATTGATTAAAATTCATATTTTGCCTTTAGATTATTCAAGGAGAAAGGAATGTATGAGAAGGAGGCTGAACAAGAGAGAAATAAGTTAGAGAAAATGAAAGCTGAGGGTAAAGATGAATATGATATTAGAAAACAGGTAATGCAGAATTTTTAACTTCTGAATGCCAAGTCTGTATAATGTTTCTGTATCATAATTTGAGATGTTTATGAGCCTGCTAGGTACATGTATTTTGTGGTCAAATATCCTGAAACAGTTTAGGGTTCTCTTCCTCAACCCATGGTGACGAAACTCACTTGAAGTAAAAGTATATTCTCAAGATGGTTGGTATGGGTATTAAAACATTAATTAAAATCAACTGTCTTGATGTGTAATTGTGTTATCTAAGTAGATAAAGTACAAATTCCAGGGTAATGGAGATATACGTATATCAGGTGCTTTATGTAATCTAAATGATGACACAACCATATTCATACAGTAAAGGTTGTTGTCTCTTTACCTGCTTTGTGAACAAATATTTGCCAGTATCTGCTCATCATATTCAGTGTTGAAAACTGTTTTGTTCTACTTAGAGCATCCAAAGTAGAATAATGCCTTAGCAGTTGTTTGGTATCATTCTTTGTAACTTTATTAATTTTCTGTTTATCCATATAGAACATTGTGGAACCAGTTTTCTTCCTCAAAATCACAGTAGTTGGTGTCAGTTTAACAGTACGTGGTTCTATTGCTACTTGTTCTTTATACCTGCTATTTCTTTGAAGGCTTCAGGCTTTTTTGCAAATGTGAGTCATTTGGATATCTGGGTCTGCATTTCCATTATCAATATTCTGAGATATTTGTTTGGCTTAAGTTATGAGGTCCACTGGAGAAGTTACCTTCTTATTCCATGAACAACTCAATCTCTGACATTGTTCAGCAGTAAAAACTCCATATAACACTTACCATAAGGTGGTGAACTTCTTTATGTAAGGACTTGACCTCAAATAATTTTTAATGTAGACATAAAACCTGTAAATTATCACAAATTGCAGTTTACTATCCAGATTTGACTTAAATTTTATGGTTCTAATTTTTTTTTATTTTCAGATCCATGAGAGTTCTTCCAAATATCAATTCTTTGTGATGTACTCAAGACAATTTCCTAATCTTTACTAAATCAGGTCAAACTATTATAGCTAATAGTTTCTCATAAATAAACCTGTAGACTGTTTTCTTTAAATAATGAACTTCTTATTTTTCTCAATACAAATGGAAAAAAATCTCGGGTGGTCTTCAGATACAGCTAAATAATTGTTTCTTATGTTTGGTTATCCTTTTGTTTTTCCTTTGATGTGATTAAGCTCAGACTTATCCTTTGATTATTGTCTCTGTGGTGATTTGACAGCTGCTGATTCCTCACAGTTTTGGTTGTAACGGCCATGTTTACCCAACTTATAACATCCCTTTTCTGACATTCTTTGGGAGGAGTTGTTATTCTCTTGACATTCTGATAATTAGTTATCTAACTAATCCTTTCACTTCTTGTAAACTGTCATCGATGGGAATTGATGTTTCCACACTGTTTGATCTAGTGATCTCATAATGTTTAGACAGTTTGTTTTTTTTTATGTGGGACTTTGATAGATTCAAACTGTATCTCTAAATGGAGAACTTCCTTTGTTAACCCGAAGATGACCTAAGAAGGTCAAAATGTTGTTCTCTGCTTTATTAGAAAAGTGTTAACAGCCATACCAGTCATCCCAAGGTATATTTTTGTTCCTCTAGAGATGTACATCTACTTTGCTTTAACCTAATTTTGATACCCTCTGTTATTGTTATGTCACCCACAAATTGGTCATATGCTAACAAATCTATCATTTGATGTGGAGCATCTTAGTGAGATAATTTGGTGTTTCCAAATGTTCTACAAGTTGGACTAAAGCCTCTTGTTTCCTTTGTACCCTGTTACAGAACGCTTTTGGTTAAGGGAGCTACTGAAAGTTAATAGTTGTGGCTCTCATCCTGAATGCTACTTAGCACCATTAAATTTTGTACATTTAAATAGCTACAAAGATGAATGGCTTGTTCTTCATTATTCCATCTGTTTATTCAGGATATCATTTCAAATTAAGTTTGGTCGGCCTTCCATGATACCTCTTTATCATAATCTAAGGGGCAGTGTTATGGGATTAACCTAATTAGTTCAGGAACTAGACTTGGTAGTGATATAGCTGTATTAGTCCAATAATAAAGTAATTGTTTTCTTTAACACCTGTTAGAACAATTTTGCCTGTAGCCTAACTTCGAATGCAAAAGTGTTCCACAAATACTACTATGACTACCATAGTTCTAACACACTAATGACATCTAACAAAAATTTTCTTGATTAACCCTTTCACAACTGGTCAGGGTATAAAGCCTATGTCGGCCAAACATGGTCAGGTGGTTATGGCACTTGACTCTGGGGGGTCACGGGCTTGAATCCCCATCACAACAAACATGCTTGCCCTTTCAGCTGTAGTCAATCCCACTACTCATTCAAGAGTTGGCAGTGGGAGGTGATGACTGGTTGCTTTCCATCTAGTCTTAAACTGCTAAATTAGAGATGGCTATTGCAGATAGCCCTTGTATAGCTTTTAGCAAAATTACAAAAACAAAAAGGCATGTCATTAAGTTTGTTGACATACATTCAGAATTGTATTAAACTGCTATTTTATGAATTTGTGTCGGTAAGTTTGGAATCAAATTTTAGATTACAATTTGAACTTTAGTATTATATATGAGTTACTTTCTTAATTTAAATGTCAATACTGGAAGAACAGCTAAATATAGATTTTAGTTAGTCACATGGTACGCTTGAATGCAACACTGTTTAAAATTAAATGTTTGTGATGTCAAAATACTAAGTCTATAGGTTTGTACAAATTATGAGCTGAAATTACCAATATTACTAAGCTAGAATACAAAATAAGAACCTCATCTTTTTATTTTGCTGAGATACTGAATCAAACATAGTGGTGCTGTTCACCTCTTTCTATTTTTGGAAAAAGTTCCTTATATATACTTACTTCAATAACCAATCAACAGCTTTGAATGTCCTCTAAGGGTTTTCTCAACCATTTTGTGCTGTGAAAAGGTTATCTCATTCAAACCAAGATTTCAAGGACGTAGGTTGTCTTTTGTCTACTCAAAGTTTCATATATTTTTAATGCCAAACTTAATAAATTATAATGGAATTCTGTGGTATCAGTATAGTTATTTATGATTTTTTTTTTGGTTATTTAGTTGCTCATTGGTTATTTAACCTAAAAGATTTTGTTAGATATCTTCCATTTCCAAAATTTTAAAAGGCTTAGCAACCAAGTTCAAAGGTTGTAGTGAGAAGAGATAATTGTTTGCCTTACTTCCAGATTTATTGTTCTGTGTTGTAAGAAAATTATTGAACTTAATTGAAATGTGATTGTACATAACAAAATACTAGTCCACTAAAACACAGAGAATACTAAAGGTCAGTTTTATGTTATTGGATAAGTGGCATGAGTACTCATGCACTACATCAATGCAAGTTATGTAAAGTTAGCTAGACATGACTGGAAGGTCAATGTAATAAAAAATAATAAATATATTTGTAAATATATAGCATTATGAGACTTAAGCTACTTAGGCTAAACATTTATATTTTCGTGTTATAACCTAGTCATTCTAATGTGAAAAAAGCATAATTTATATTTGTTTCCTATTCCTAATTTTTATGTGATGGTTATGAGTTTAGTTAAGTGACAAATCCCACAATGTTAGAGTATAGAAACTAACAAAATATGAAGTGTTACTGAAAGTAAACCTTTTAAATGTATTTACGAGGTTTTAGAGATTACAGAAATGATATTTGAGATTTTTGAACAAAGAATTTTTTTTTATCATAATGTGAAATCCCCTTGCACAATTTAATGAGTCTTAATATTTTCACAGACAAATCTTTAGTAAAAATATTTCATCAAAAAATTTGATTTTTTGTGTGCAAGAATATTTTATCTTTACAAAACATTTACCACATTTTATAAAGATAGACATGTTGTGTCAAAAGTCATAGTGCAAATACTTAGTGTGCAAGTACGTAGATGAACTTGTATGTTATACTGAGGCTATTGTGAAAGGGTTAATTATATGTATACTTCTCTATAGGTATCATGTCCATCTGGGGCATTGGTGAGCATGGTTTTTCATTGATCCCTTATCAGTTGCTCTTGTCATTTCTGTATTGCTAATTCTTAGTTCCTTGACAGTTTTTGATAGCAGCATCTGTCTTTATCATCCTTTACTTTTCTTTCTGTGAACTTTTCCTGCTAGGCCTGACATGGCCAGGTGGTAAGGGTGCTCAAATGCCAATCTGCAGCTTCCAGGTTTGAATCTTCTGTCCCACCAAACATGCTCACCATTTTATCCTTGGAGACTTTATCAATCTCACAATTCATTGGTAAAAGAGTAGTCCAAGAGTTGGTGGTGGATAGTGATGACTAATTGCCTTCCTATTAGTCTTACTCTACAAAATTAGGGATGGCCAAAATGGATGTTTCTCATGTAGCTTTGCACAAAATTCACAAAAACAATTTTACTAATTAAAATAATGTTTTCAATCTCCCCTTTTTTCTCGTGCTATGTCCTATAAAATTCTGTTGTCACTTTGTTAACCAAGTTTCTTCATTGTTGATGATATTGTCCCACATTTGGGACCATAAAGAAGAATGGGTGTGCCTAGCACTGTAGAACTCTCAATTGTGTTTCAGTTGTCAATTCGTTCTTCTAAGTGTGTATCTCCTCTCAAATAACAGTAATTACAGAATTCCTTCTATAATTCTTGAAGTAACTGAATATGCAAAACAAATCTCCCCTAAAACACTGAACTCTTAAAATTCATTAATTACTCATTTTTAAATAAGGTACCCTCATCTGGATATTAAATATAGCTTTTGAGTTATTGCATGATCATCAGCTTACAACAAAATGAAAATGAAAGTAATTGGAACATTAGTTTCAGTATGGTACTTCCCTCCACTAACAAGATTAGTCATTTCTGGCCTGTACTACACTCTGTATGCAAACTTCTTCCTTATGCATGCCACAAGCCTTCTGCTCCTCCCTCTTCATTGGAATCTAATGATTCCAATAGTACAAATCATCATGTGTCACTTCTCCATCAGTAGGAGTGCAGCATACTCACTTGATATGTGGACACCCTCTACATGCCTCTGTTGAACTACAAGTTCTTATTTTGTAGCACTTATGCAGGGAAATGTTTTATTGTTTCAAGTTTTATATTCAGCTTTAGTATACTTGTACAGTAGTTTTTCATTTCAATTATGTACAAGTTTACTCAGACTGTTTCTTCATGTTGACTTGATCCCAGTTTATTACTTTATTTATAATTTTGATTTTTGGTTGACTCTTCATGATTATGAATTATGAAGTTCATGTTACCACTTTGTGGATCACACCTGCAACTAGTGTTGTGTCATAGACCTCAGGTGCAGGCAACCTGGTGAGAGTCTTGTCAACATGTATGTGCAGGGAGATTGAACATTACATGGTTCAGTCTCTATATATGGACCTCGTTACACTTCCTCCCAAATATCCTGAGCTTATTCAGGCTGATGAAGACTTGGATCACATGTTTCCTTTTCCCAATTTTGCCTTGTGTTCCCACATCCCTTCTAAGGAGTCAATTTGGCCTTCTGTGGTATTTTTTGGATATTGTTTCTCAGGTACATGATGTTTTATCCCTTGCTCCTATTCCCCATGAACTACATCCTTTTTACTAAATGACCAGTTTTCTTATCGTTATTTGGTTTTTGCTTCTGCTCTCCAGAAATTTGGGTAAATGCTGACCAATTTGCCTCTCAATTAAGTGACAGGATTAGCATAGCTTTCCCCCATAGGCCTTGGTTCAGTTTGGTCTTGCATGTTATTGTGCAGAATGTCCTTCTCTAGACCAACAATTGTTAGGTTCTGTTTTCCATGTTTTGGAGGAGCAATCCCAATCTTCTGTAAATCTGACCCATGCACAATTTCTCAGATTCATCTCATCCTTACAACTCTTATATGGTATCTCTCCACCATCCATCATCTCTCTGAGGTTTTCTGTCAAAATCATGAAGAGTTTTCTGGTAACATCATCTCTTTTCTTTCCTCCACATCGGCTCATTTGTCATCTTCAGCTCTGGCTTTGTATGCATGGTTTCTCTGTTGCTGGCACCTTCTAAGTTGTGATGCGACCTTAACTCTCATCTTATCTTTGTAATTTGTGTGTAGCTCCATTTTTGCAGCATTACATTTTTAACAGATTTCTGAATCCTGTCTTGTTGCCAATTTATTTCAGTTGGAGTCCATTATGGTATCTGCTACAGGCTCCCATTTTTTCCATTCCCAACTCTTACCTGTTCCTTCTTGGGGTGCCTTATCATTTTCTTTGACAACATACATCATGTTGGTGACTGTCCATTGGGTTCTGGTTTGGTGGGTGCATGTATTGCTGATTTTCTTTACTTACGCCATCCTTTCTTCAAGGATCATTGAGTTCTTTGAGTTTTATTGGGAGGATTCATGATCTCGTTTCTTTTCCCACTTCCCATGTCTTTTATACCCATTTACTTCCCACTGCCTCAAGATCCAAGGACTGGCTAGCATCTGTGAGAGGTAGTTTAAGACCTTTTATCTTATTTCAACAAGTCATCAAACCTCTTCTGTATACTAGACCAGTTTTTATTCTAGACTCTGTTCTCTATAAAGCTAGGGAATGGAAGCCTGTCATTGATATGTCCTGCCTCAAGTAATTCATTCAGCTGCCCTGTTTTACCATGTAATAATTTCTCACTTTGTTGTGGGAGTTTCTGGATTGGGATATTAATATAGTCCTCCATTCTCTCACTTTATCTCTGTTTGAACCTATTTCCTTGTGCTCCATGTTTCACCTTTCCTTTAAACCATCTATCCTTCTCTTAGCTTGTGGGCATAGATCTGATTTGTTTTTGTTTTACGATTGCTTTACCCCTACACTTACCTTCTTTATCCATGTTATTTCTTTTCCCAAAACCTCAGTGACTTGAAGGGTAACTTCTTCATTTTGCTGTTTCACTTTCTTTTTTATTTCTTGTGTTTAACCCGTCCTGGTCTAGATAAACTTCTACATCTACTCTGTACTTTTCATTGCTGTGTATTTACCACAAGACTTTATTTTCTTTTATCCCTTGGCAGTCTTCCATCGCTCATGATCTAGCCTTTTCTGTCCTCACCAATTAAGTTTGATTCAGTTGACCTATTCCTTCTTGTCTTCTCATAAGATTTGACATCTTTCACTTCCTCTTCTTCAGCCGTTGGAGAAAATTCTACAGTCTGGCATATAGACTACACTTAAAATGTTCATCTTTAATTTATATCATTATCACAATTTCCTTGTTGTAGGATTTCCATTTTCCACCTGTAGATGTTGTTCATGCTTTGGTACGACCTTTGCTTGGTAAGTCTGTATTTATGCAGTCTTTTCATTTCAGGGACCCTTGCTTTATTTATTATTTATATAGATCCTGCTCTTTGGCAAGTGTTGCCTGACCAGGTATTCTACAATTAGAAATTTAAACTGTATAGCTGTGTCTACTTGCAATGCTCACCATTGAGATGGGGTGTTCTGCAAGATCACTTGAAAGTGGATAACCTTGTGAAGTAATTGCTTCATAAATTTGCCTCTTCTGGAATGCATGAGTAAAGCAGAATGGGATAGGATAGCTGCCATCCCTGCCATGCCTTGTATTGAATAAATTCATATGGTCTTTTCAAGATAGGGTTTCTTAGTCTCTCAATGCACTGTCTCAGGTGATGACATTCCTCTGGATTATCCAACATGTTCTCATCCTCCTTTCTCCAAGTTGATTATGGGAGTTCTTATCACTTTCCAGTTCCAGTTTGCCAGGTGGTTCACCATGGAATACCCTTGTAAATGGGTTCCACACAAAGATGGCTCTAACCGTTAAGTGCAGAGTGAGTTGGGTGTTGTGGGAGTGTAATGACATGATATCCTTCATTTTCAATCGCTAAGGAATGAAACATCAAATTGTAGTTCATTCCTTCAGTTTAGAGCTCTCTTTCACCATAAGTCCTCACACATGCTTATGATTGTCTATATTCCTCTCAGTTACATTTCTTCTGTGTTGTGTGTCACTGTAGAGGTAAAGGAAATTGTTCTGGTTCCATTTTTTTTGCTATCTCTCGTGTGTATCATTGTATCTTATTCTGAGGGTGTTATTGCTTTACGGATAGTTTTGCTGTTGGAGAACTTGAGTTATATTTAATTAACATCTTTCAATAGAAAAGTCAGATCCAAGGAATTAATAGATTGAAGATATACATGTATTACGCTTTACAGTTGGAGCAGCTCTATATTTTTTCCAGATTCTTAAACTTGAGGTGAAGATAGTATGATTCTTATTCTTGCCCCTTGTGAATGTCAGTTTCCAGCTACATGGGTTTTGGATGTAGTTGACTACTACTACTTTGCAGATGGTCGAAGAGTATACCTGGTGAGAAGTGATCAGTTCCCCTCATTGGGTCTTTAGATCTGACCTTCTCATTTCCTGCAGTATCCTTCGGACACTGCTTCGAGTGGTACTTCTGTTATTCCCTCCACCTAATTGATGTAGGATTCAAGCTAATCTTGTGAGTGAAGTATCATATTGGAAGTTTTAATTTTCCTAAACAATAACTATATTTCTGATAGCTATTTCCTTTCTCCCCACTTTTATCCAGTGGTTACTTCTTCTGCCAAACTTTGAAGTGATAGTCTGGTAGAGGCTTATAGAAGGTGTTATGTGTGTTACACTGCTATTGGTGCAGAAATGATGCTTTGTGTGAGAGAGATGTTGAAATCATTTGATTCCATTAGGGGAGGCTGAAGGCTTGTGGCACGTGTAAAGATAAAAGTTTGCTTATAGAGAGAATCAGTGGATGAGAATAGCTACTCTTGTGTGAAGAGGGAAATATCTATTGACAGTACATTCTGAGTACAGGAAAAATTATAACATTTTGTTTGTAACATTAACCAATTTAAATGCAGTATTTTTTTCATTATTTTACACAACACTATCCAGTGTATCAGTGCTTGTTGTTAATAAGTTGTGTTGAATTCATCACCCACCTCTATTTAATAGTTGCAACTTCTTTATTAAAAAGTAAAATTATGAGGCTGTAGACATAATCATAACATTAAAATTTTACTTGTTTTTTATCATTTCACACTTTATTATTCATGGACACGTGTAACAAAATGTAAATGATTTGAGACCCAGGTACATCAGTTTAACTCATTTGTTGTGCACTTTGTTTTACTGCTTCGTGAACAAAGACTACTGTGTGAAATAGTTTTAAATTTCAGAAGCAGTTATATAAATTCTGAAGTTTCTAAAGCTACAATATCCACTATTTGTATAAATTTGTTTTTACAAGTTTCTGGAGCTACAGTATCTAAAGAGATCCAGTGTGATATATCTGTTGTTGTTTTGAATTATTTTTCTTCAGTATATTTACAAGTACAACAAGAATGATTTACAATGCTTGCTTTTATGTCTATTTTAGTTCATATGAGGACTAAATGTTTTAAATAATGTTACGTAAGGTTCGTAACTGAAAAGTTGATGAAGGTTGCAGTGACTTGTTTCTTGATAGTCTGCATAGATCATAAGGATTGTTTATGTCATTCCATACTATTTGGTAAATGTGTTCTTATGAGAGTAACATTGTTGACAAAATTCTTGTTATAAAATGTGCTCTCATCATTGCATTACAATTTATTTGCTTTCTCTTCAGGTAAAGCTTGATCTCAGTCAGTGATTTAGGTACTATTTATATTTTTCAGACTTTCCAGAAAGATTTAACACATTAGAATTATAAGAAACAACTTTATTTCAGACAAGTAAGTTACAGATAAAGATTTTCATAGATGGACTGTATTTTTACTGAAAAAATTTCCATACTGTTTTAGATATGCCTCAGCCAAGCACTCTTCTTTCTGAAATATTTAAACTAATCTTTTGAGAAACAGATAATTTTTGATGTACAAAACAACTAGAAAATGCTACAACTTTGAATTTCAGCTACACACATTAGGCCTAGAATTTAGGTCTAAGTAAAAACGTCGAAAGAAGGTGGTCATTACATTAGGTTTTTCCAAAGGATGACAGATGTCAAAAAGTAACTTTTAAGTATCATGTGGAATGAACATAAATATTTCATACTAAACTTGGTCATGTTAATAAAAAGAATTACAGTAATTTCCATCCTACAATAAAGTGTTTTTAATTAACAGAAGAATCATTATAAATGTACATTGTGAATACAGTAAAGTACTGCAGAGGTTTAGTATTTATATTAGTTGTTTAAGAGTACACATAAAAATACATAAGTTTATCCATAGTATATCTTTGTAAATTTATCTTTTACTTTGCAAAGTAATACAGCATTTGTTTTTCTTTGTTTCTTTTATAAAGGTAGTCACAATTTATATTATTTAAAATTATATGCTTATATATACACATCTCCATATTGCAGAAAAACTAAGGTATGTTGCATTTAGTGCAATGACTTAACACATTTACTACTGAGGATGCACCTGTGTGTCATAAATACAAATATAAAGATTGCATGTTTTTGATTTGGAGCTTTCAGAAAAATTGAAGATCTTGAATTCGACAAGTATGTAGAAAATATATAATAGTATGGAGCAGGTTTTTTTTTAATTTCATCAAAGTATCAAATGAAATTTGATGAACAGGTTGCTCTCTGTGCTACATGAAGTAACATTATAAAGTAATTGTAAAAAACTTGTACAATATTTTACTCAAATCATAACACTGTCTAAATTTCAGGAGGAAGTGTTACAAGAATCATTGATGATGGCACCGGACTGTCAAAAGAGACTCAACATAGCTTACACAGAACTGAAATCTATATTGGTAAGTTTTTCCTTGAATCAAATGTATATAGTCCAGTCATACATATCAGTTATAGTGTTTTTATAGCAGATTAAATTCCCTCATTTTGTTTTGTCTTTTTGAAACAATTTGACCACTGTCTACTGGTATAGGTTAAACTAAATCCATTTGATGACTGGAGTAGTTAAAGATAACATGAGGCAAAACTAACTTCAACTTTAGGTGTGAAAGTGTTGTATATAATAGTACAAATCAAAGTGTGTTTACATATCAGTGTACTGTGTGTAGTATATGAAATTTTCAAGTGTATCGTTACTTGATAGTTTGTAATCTGTTTGTTTTAATCCAAGTTGTAGAACAGTGATGCAGAATCATGAAAGTATTAAACATATATAACAACTATCAGATCCCACATCAATTTTCTCAACTTACCTACTTAAGTTAACATATCTATCGTTAAAGAAGACATTTTGCAAAATCAATGTTAAAATTTTTTTCAAATTATAAAACTGTCAAGTTAAAAAAACTATTTTTTTCAGGAGGCAGAAACTGACCTATCAGAACATGAAGATTATCAAACAGCTAAACTTGCTGTCGAAGATGCAGAAAAAGCTCTGAATTAAATTGAAATAGTATCGTTGATGAAATTTATGGAAAACTGCACAACTAAACATGTTTTTTTACATCAGGAGTCAAACTAAAAAATTATAAAAATTAAACTTGAAAAAATAATTTCAATAAAGATAATCATAAAGATTTTTTTTTATTATTTCAAAATACTCTTTTCACTTTGATCCTTCTAGAAGTAGAAAGTTTTTGTGGGCTAGATGGCTGGATTTAGTTTTCAAAATGCAATTAAGCTACAAAAAAGTCAGTCTAATCAAATACTTCATATTTAAGTAGTTCATATTTCATAAATATGGTAGATCCTTGAAACAGTGAAACTGCACTGGAAAGGGCAGACCTTTCCAGTCATATTCTGTTTTGTAATAGTACATTACCAAAATAAACTTTCAGTAACAGGCACCTCCAAATTACGAGAAGTGTTTTTAGTCTCATTCTCTTCATGGGCGGCTTTCTATGCCTGTATTATATACCACTAAACTTCACACATCTCAGAAGGATGACCAGCTTTCAAAATCTTGCATATACTGTGATAAATGTTTTCATAGGTTCAAAGAGGAATCTTGTTACTCTGTGGAGTTCCACAGGTAACTACTTAGTTGTTGATAGTAAAATAAACACAGATAGTCAATATGAAATGTTTAGCATTCAAATTTTGAAAAGAAGTACTTTGAAACTTTGTGACCAGTAATAAAGAAAAAAAAGACACAGCTAATCCACCCCTTGAGACCTCCTGTTGATAGTGCTTTATGCCACGGAAACATGCAACTCATGAACGCCCATGTTCTATATACACCAAACAAAATGCAGGGCCTCAAAATTCAGAAATTAAGTACAGTCAATATGGAATCCAACTGTGCCTGGCTCATTTTTAATGTTAAAGGCACTTGGACACAGATGGAATGGTGCCCTTAATGTGGAGGTCCTACTGTACGAGTTTATGTAATCAAACTTTGAGTAGGTGAAAAGAAAAAAAAATAATAAAATTATTTTTCAGGTATTTATCTTTGTCCAGAAGGCATTCAACATTTTTATTTCAAAACAATAAACTTTTTATTTTGCAAGTTTGAGTAAAATACATATGTATGGGTGGAAGAACTCATTCCTACTGAACCTGTATCAAAAAGCCTAATAGAATTTTAAAAAAGTGTACTTACTTTAACTAGTCCTTTTCTTTTGTATTCAAGTGCCTGCTACTGGTGATAATTGATGGTATGTTAGCAAAAATGTGGAAGGGACAGGGGGGAATTTTTTTAATATATGGAAATTATCAATAGTGACAATATCTGGTATTTGAACACATCCAAAAGTGTCATATGTTAATTTTTATGAAGTAGTTTTCTGGTTCTTTAATATAAAATTGAAGCTAAGAATTATCTTTTGATAGCACCATTAAGAACTTCCAAGTAAAATAATTGTGACTCCTCATGTAATTAATTGTGTCTAGTTACATTTTACTAATCTGATGATTGATTCTATATATTCCATACTTAATTCATGGCTGCTGCTAGCAAACATTAACTTCTTGTATTAAATATTAACTTTAGGAAATACATTCCTTTAAAAGTTGTATATCTACTTGTGTCTTGGGCATAAACAGTAGTATTTTCACCTTTTAAACAGGTGAGGCTAATACATAGGTATTATGTTTAAGCTAGAATATAATACGTACCAAGGTTTTATTGGTTGATGTGACATATATTTAAAAGTGTTACCGATCTAAAAAGCAAATCACACTGAAAAAGTAGTAAATATATAATAATGTTGATAAGATGTATACCTATAAACCAAATGTTGTAGTTTAACAGCAAATACAAAGGACGTTTGCATTAATAGAACAAAATTTAGTTTACTGCAAATTAAATTGTTCCTTCAGAGTAGTATTTTCTGTAGAGACAATTAAATCCTTCATGCTAGCTTATGAACACCTAATTTTTCTATAATTACTTTGTTTACAATAAGAAATTTGAGTTTAGTTTTTCTTTCTTCTTTCATTTGTCAAATTTATTTAATTTTCCAGAAACTTATTGGTTTTGCAAATTTTTAGAAAACATAAGCTTACAATGTTTAGAACTCCTTTCACAATAATTGTGTTAGATGAAGTCATTTTAATGTTATATATACAGGTATACAGTATGTATATCTGTATAGTTTAATGCTAAAAGATTTGTCAGGGTAAGAGTGCTATAGTAAGAGTTTAATAGATTAATTTTTTTTTAATTTACATAATTATGTGCTTGCTTTTACAGAGCTTGTAACTGTTTTTATTTTTGGATTGTAATAAAATAATCATTTGTGTTTTTTTAATTTATTTGTAACTTTAATCACATTATTTCACTCACAACATTACTTGTTTGTAAAACATTTATGATATGAAAGTAGCTCAGAAGCTTTTTCTTTATTATTCTGCCTCATCACAGCTACCTTATGTAAAAATAATACTTTGATATATATACAATAAGTTATCAAGACTTTAAGTTTAACTTTTAACCAAATTTATGTATTCTCTAAATTGTGCAGCATTCTAGACAGAGATGGTGTATATTTGAAGATTGGTCCTTACAAAGCATTGTCATATCAGACTTGTATTATGTAGCCAATTTATTCCTTGAACCACTAATAACCTGCAGATACCTATTTAAAACTTTCATCTATCACTTAGCATATATGGCTATG